>NC_142957.1:15230578-15238078 GCF_046866305.1 Octopus bimaculoides | reverse complement strand
AGGTCACGAGGTCAACATCACCCCCAGGGGAGCTGAGCGGGGAAATGTTCTGCCACCATGTAAGTAGAGGTCTCGTTTATGCTAGGAACTTATAACATATTATGGAACCCCCTTACATTTTTGTGTGTGTGTATGTATACACACACACATATATATATATATATATATATATATATACATACATGTGATAAAAAATACAGATGTATATGTGAATAAGAGAAAAATATGAATGTATGCATATATACGTGTGTGTGTATATATAAACAGAAACACACGAATATATATATATATATATATTATTTTATTTGTTTCAGTCATTTGATTGTGGCCATGCTGGAGCACCGCCTTTAATTGAAGAAATTGACCCCCGGGACTTATTCTTTGTAAGCCGAGTACTTATTCTATTGGTCTCTTTTTGCTGCACCGCTAAGCGACGGGGACGTAAACACATCAACATCGGTTGTCAAGCGATGGTGAGTGGACAAACAGAGACACACATATATGACAGGCTTCTTTCAGTTTCCGTCTACCAGATCGACTCATAAGGCTTTGATCGTCCTGAGGCTATAGTAGAAGACACTTGCCCAAGGTGCCATGTACCCTCCAGCCTTTATAAGGTGTCTTGGGGAAATTTCGAACCTGGGTTCT
Organism: Octopus bimaculoides; assembly: GCF_046866305.1. NCBI lineage: Eukaryota > Metazoa > Mollusca > Cephalopoda > Octopoda > Octopodidae > Octopus > Octopus bimaculoides. The sequence continues at coordinate 15,237,430 of NC_142957.1, read as the reverse complement.
CATTCCTAAAGTAATTTTAGATGATATTATTATTATTATTATTATTACTATTCAGATCACTGCTTGGAATCAGTAGCCCGTGCTCTTAACCACTACACCATATGCCCATGGGCATATGGAAACGTTGTGTTGACAACAAACAAGGTGAGGACAAATATCCGTAAAATGTAAATACTGTACATAATTCCTCATCTCTTAAATATAGAACTGTATACATATATATATATATATATATATATGTTTGTTATTTTTGTCTGTGTTTGTCCCTCCACCATTGCTTGACAACCGATGTTGTTGTGTTTATGTCCCTGTAATTTAGCGGTTCAGCAAAAGAGACCGATAGAATAAGTACTAGGCTCACAAAGAATAAGTTCTGGGATTGATTTGTTCGACTAAAGGCGGTGCTCCAGCATGGCCGCAGTCAAATGACTGAAACAAGTAAAAGAGTATACATACATATACAAGCACACGTATGTTGGTTTCCAGAGAATTTATAAGAGAAATAAGATGTCAAAGTCTGGCGAAGCTACAGCGGGAAAGAGGTCGCGTCGGCAACAAAACGAATGGATGCGATTCACACAAAAAAAAAAAAAAAAATGTAGCGTATAACTGGTACTTACACTTTCTAAACCCAAAGAGCAGAAACAAAGTATCTAACCAAGCAGGAATTGAACTTGAAACCTCAAGGATCTAAACTTTCGTGATGTATTTTTATCAGTGTCTGAAAGACCACACTAGAAACTACTTCAACAATATCAACTAGAACAATAGCAACTATTTTCCCAGCTAATTATTAAATTAAGTAAATTCTTCAAAGTACTATGAATTAGTTGTAGAATATAATTCGTTACGAGCTAATTTCCTTAATTATGTTAACGAACTGAAAAATTCAGCTATTTGTCTGCTACTCATGGGGGTTTTTTTTAGGTTAAAGTGATTAGCACAAGTCTAACAAACCTTCAGCATTTGTCTGAGACTCAGAGACAAACAGCATAGTGTGTCATGCTAAATAACCCTGAGAACTACATTAAGGATACATGTGTCTGTGGAGTGCTCAGCCACTTGCACATTAATTCCATGTGGTTGGTAAGCAAGCTACTTACCACACAGCCACTCTTGCGCCTATATATATATATATATATATATATATATATATATATATATATATATATATCATCATCATCATCATCATCGTTTAACGTCCGCTTTCCATGCTAGCATGGGTTGGACGATTTGACTGAGGACTGGTGAAACCAGATGGCAACACCAGGCTCCAGTCTAATTTGGCAGAGTTTCTACAGCTGGATGCCCTTCCTAACGCCATATATATATATATATATATATATATATATCAACCTTTCAAGTTCTATTACAGGGCTTAGCAAAAACTGAAGGGCCGCTATAATAAGGGTGTGAATCTGGGAAGGGAACATGTTGAATAAAATCCTAATTAACTGATCCTCCTGTATTTTCTTTTACTCAAAACCAGGAACTTTTCAGCACTCCTTCGTATATAAGTGTGCACACACACACACACACACATACATACATACATACACAAACACACACGTGATCATTGCCTCAATTTGTCATATGATAACCACTTCACAATAATGAAGCACCTGTTCACCATTGGACTTAAGTGAGGAAGGCTTGTCAAATATTTCGAGATGACTGCTAATATTTCGATTGTGGAGTTTCCAGATAATCTTTCTCCCAGAACAGCTGCCTTCTCCATGACATTGTCAAGAATAATAGGAATCCCCTTTTACCCCTTGGGGAATCTATTAGACACAGACAGGACCCTGACAGATGCTACAGTTCTGGGTTAGAAAAATAGACTTGGGAGTAATGGGAAATTAAGGGTTTGGTTCTCCCAGCCCCAGAATTCCTGATCTGGAATCTCACCTCCAGATACAGATTCCTGCATATACATATACCGGGTTCAGTCCCACTGCATGGCACCTTGGGCAAGTGTCTTCTACTATAGCCTCGGGCTGACCAATTATGACAACAAAAGCAACACGAGCCACTATACATGCTAGAAATAACAGCTAAACTCCTTTCGATTCACACATGACAGACTTAAAGAAAAGAAGGACGGTGTTGGATAGGGTAGTCCTAGGTGGATATAGCCTTATGAAATAAACAGGATGGTCATGACTGGAGCAGGTTTCTATCGGGGAAACTAAATAATGACACTGCAGCCACAAATACCGCTGTTGTCATTTCTATTACTACAACCACCACTACCGCAATAACCACAACCACCGCTGCCAATACCATAATCATTATCATCACTAAATACCGTAGCCAGAACCCTTACCACCACCAATACATCAACAACAACTACTACCACCACAACAACAACCACCACCAACACATCAACCACTACCCACCACCACTGCCAAAACAACTACGACCGTTGATACAACTAGCACCACAGCCACAACTTATAAGAACCACTGACATTACTACAGAACCATAGATATAACCAACGCTACCATTACCACCGACCCAATTACAACCACTAATGCTACCACACATACATATATACACCAGACAAGCATAAACACACATATATATACACAGACACATATATATACAGACAGACATATATATACATATATAAAACTAGTAACACTCACGGCCATAACGAAATGTAGTTTAGTCCACTGTGAACCGACAGTTAGTAGATGGAGGGAATAATATACATTACACATATATATATATATATATATACACTTTATATATATCTAGAGAAACGTGAGTGCCTGTGTGTATATATGTGTGTGAGCCAGTGTAAATATCATCATCATCATCATCATCATCATTTTATTGCCTGTTGCCTTTTTTTTACTTCTTCCACAAAAGCGAGAGTTGGAGGACAGGGTGGTTTTTTTTTTTCATAGTAAGTCGGCCAGTTGTCGAGGTGTTTCGTAATCTGGCACACACACACACACACACACACAGAGAAAACAATAGAGGAAGTCTCACCAATCTTTACTGTTGCATATAGTTTATATATACATACACACACACATATATATATTTCACATGCAATATATCTATGTGAAGATCTCTATCAATCTACACACACAAACACACATACACATAAATAAATTTCACATGCAATACGTGTGTGTGTGTGTGTGTGTGTGTGTGTGAAGCTCTCTCTGTATCTTTATCTCACTCTCTCTCTCTCTCTCTCTCTCTCTCTATATATATATATATATATATATATATATATATATGTATATATATATATATATATATATATATATATATATATATATATATATATATATTTATAATCATATATATAAAATTCACAGGCAATGTAAGTCTGAAGCTCTGTCTTTCTTTCTTTCTTTCTTTCTCTCTCTCTCTCTCTCTAATATGTGTGTGTGTTGTGTGTATGTGTGCATGAGGACATATACACACAAAATACATGCACGTTTTCACACACACAGAAATGGTTAACAAAATCTCTGCTATGTTGAGTTTAACCTACTTTCAAAATATATATTACTACAATATTTATAACTGTGTGTGTGTGTGTGTGTGTGTGTGTGGTGTAATTTCGTGCATGTAAGTTTGTAAGAATGGTTAGATAAATAGAGGGAAAATAGAAATAGGGTGTGTATGTATGTATCTATATATATATATATATACACACACATATATATATACACAAACACATACATATCTAACATATATATGTATATAGGCACAGGCATGGCTGTGTGGTAAGATGCTCGCTTCCCAACCACATGGTTCTAGGTTCAGTCCCACTGCATGGCACCTTGGGCAAGTGTCTTCGGGCCGACCAAAGCCTTGTGAGTGGATTTGGTAGGCAGAAACTGGAAAAAGCCCATCGTATATACATATACATACATATATATATATATATATGTATGTATGTATATGTATATATGTGTGTTTATGTATATATATATATATATATATATATATATATATATATATATATATGCATGTATTTGTGTTGGGGGGGGTGTATTTGTGTTTGTTTTCCCCAGCCAGCACTTCACAACCAATGGTGGTGTGTTTATATTCCCATAACTTAGCGCTTCAGCAAAAGACACTGATAGAATAAGCACTAGGCTTACAAAGAATAAGTCCTGGGGTTGTTACATGTGTGTGTGTGTGTGTGTGTGTGTGGAGACGTGTGGTTCAGTGGTTAGGGCGATAGAGTCATGAGTGTAAGATTGTGGTTTCGGTTCCTGGACCAGGCGATGCATTACATTCTTGAGCAAAACACTTCATTTTAAACAAGCTCCAGTTTCCCGTCCAGAAGGGAATATATGCGTCACATCACAGAAACCAGGAAGGCAGCCTTACTAGTCTATATGACTCTAGAAGGAGTTTTTATCTTTTTATGTCTCTCTCTCTCTCTCTCTCTATATATATATATATATATATATATATATTTTTTTTTTTTTTTTAAATAGATTATGTAGTAAGCGTAGCTGATGGGCTTTAAGTGTCAATTCGACCCGGAGAGCAAAATCAATTGATACTGGGATATCCACCCCACCCCCACCCCACGCCTCTTTGTAGTTTTACAAACTGGAAAAAACGTTTTATTCTAAATTTACTTATCACATTCTTCATGTGTGTTTACACAGAGTGAGAGATACGTGGTTTTGGAGTGTTTTACTCTTCTTTCAAACAAACAGGTATATATTGTACCCAGACTTTTAATATATATACATATATATCATCATCATCATCATCATCATCATCATCGTCGTCGTTTAACGTCTGCTTTCCATGCTAGCATGGGTTGGACGATTTGACTGAGGACTGGTGAAACCAGATGGCTACACCAGGCTCCAATCTGATCTGGCAGAGTTTCTACAGCTGGATGCCCTTCCTAACGCCAACCACTCCGAGAGTGTAGTGGGTGCTTTTACGTGTCACCCGCACGGAAATGGCCACGCTCGAAATGGTGTCTTTTATGTGCCACCCGCACAAGAGCCAGTCCAGGGGCACTGGCAACGATCTCGCTCGAAAGTCCCACGAAGGCCAGCCAGGCGGCACTGGCAACGCTCACGCTCAAAATGGTGCATGTCTTATCTTTTCTTTGGTTCAGTAATTAGACTGCGGTCATACTGGAGTACTGCCTTGAAGACCTCATAGCTGAATGAACCAACCGCAGAAAAATTTTGTTAGTCTGAAGGCCTGGTACGTCTCTCTTTTGTGAACCACCGAGTTACGGGGAATTGGTATGTTACAGGGACGTAAACACACCAACATCGGTTGTCAAGTGGTGGTGGTGGACAAACAGACACACAGAAGGCGGTGAGCTGGCAGAAACATTAGCACACCGGGCGAAATGCTTAGCGGTATTTCGTCTGCTGTTACGTTCTGAGTTCAAATTCCGTCGAGGTCGACTTTGCCTTTCATCCTTTCAGGGTCGATAAATTAAGTACCAGTTATGCTCTGGGGTCGATGTAATCGACTTAATCCCTTTGTCTGTCCTTGTTTGTCCCCTCTATGTTTAGCCCCTTGTGGGCAATAAAGAAACAAGAAACAGACACACAGAAATGAACACACACACACACACATATATATATATAATGATGGGCTTCTTTCAGTTTCTGTCTACCAAATCATAGCCCATGTTTCACAGCCATGCAACACAAGCATTATACAATCTGCCTTTCACCCTGAGGTAGAAGCCCTTAGTTACCAACAAAAGCTCTCTGAACTTTGCCCAACCTGTTCTTATTCTAGCAAATACACTTTTAGAACTTCCTCCACCACTGCTAACTTGGTCTCCAGGTAACAGAGGCTATCTATAACTTCTAATGATCCCTCTGAGCGTTTGAGCGAGTCTATTGTCTGTGTATTTTTAGTGCTTATTGTAGCTGCAGATTTGCAATACACAAAAACTATATTCTCGTTAATCTCCCTGTGATACTACTACACCTCTTCTACGTCCAAAGCTTGCACTGGGTACAACGTATGGAGTCTCCACCAACACCCTTCTTACATATAGAGCAAGGCCATATATAAATATATATATATATATAATTTAGAGAAAAGAACCAAAGTTAATGAACTCATCCATGAAAATCCACAGTCACATAAATTAATAAGTAAATACACGATAAATAAGTATAATAAAATACAAAGTAAAAATCATGAAGTAATAATAATAATAAAACAACTACACGTGTTTCATAACCAAGTTTTCAAATAAAAAATAAAATATAATCAAATCGACTAAATCGATCGGAAATCAATTCTATTCAAAAATATAGCTAATCTTTAGATCAAAATACAACAATAATAATAATAAAAGAATGAATATATCTTTGGTTCTTTTCTCTAAAACTATATATTTATCATCATCATCATCGTTTAACGTCCTCTTTCCATGCTAGCATGGGTTGGACGATTTGACTGAGGACTGGTGAAACCAGATGGCTACACCAGGTTCCAATCTAATTTGGCAGAGTTTCTACAGCTGGATGCCCTTCCTAACGCCAACCACTCAGAGAGTGTAGTGGGTGCTTTTACGTGTCACCTGCACGAAGGCCAGTCAGGCGATACTGGCAATGGCCACGCTCAAAATGGTGTCTTTTATGTGCCACCCGCACAAGAGCCAGTCCAGGGGCACTGGCAACGATCTCGCTCGAAAATCCTACAAAGGCCATGAATGCATATATCAACCAACAATAAATAACAAATGAATGTATATAAAAATACTTACTGTATCAATATAGAAAAATGTTAAACAATATTATTGAAAATTATATAAATTATATATTTATATATTACATACTGTGAAACTTAATTTAATTTTTTTTTCTTTTTTTTTTT
>NC_142957.1:15213078-15220578 GCF_046866305.1 Octopus bimaculoides | reverse complement strand
AGAAAATTCCTGAAGGGTCAAGGATTGGCGTACATAGTCACATGAGGGTATGCTGCATTTGGTCATGATCTTCAGACGAAAAGAAACTGCCATCAGCAAAAAATTGGGGCTGAAACTGCTTGGAATACATACACCAAGAAGACAGAGGGGACATAGATTGTCAAACAGAGTGAGTGCTTTTATAAGGGGCCTGTAACATAGATTGTCAAACAGGGTGAGTGCTTTTATAAGGGGCCTGTAACATAGATTGTCAAACAGGGTGAGTGCTTTTATAAGGGGCCTGTAACATAGATTGTCAAACAGGGTGAGTGCTTTTATAAGGGGCCTGTAACATAGATTGTCAAACAGGGTGAGTGCTTTTATAAGGGGCCTGTAACATAGATTGTCAAACAGGGTGAGTGCTTTTATAAGGGGCCTGTAACATAGATTGTCAAACAGGGTGAGTGCTTTTATAAGGGGCCTGTAACAGATTGTCAAACAGGGTGAGTGCTTTTATAAGGGGCCTGTAACATAGATTGTCAAACAGGGTGAGTGCTTTTATAAGGGGCCTGTAACATAGATTGTCAAACAGGGTGAGTGCTTTTATAAGGGGCCTGTAACATAGATTGTCAAACAGGGTGAGTGCTTTTATAAGGGGCCTGTAACATAGATTGTCAAACAGGGTGAGTGCTTTTATAAGGGGCCTGTCAAGTACTTGGAGACAGTTCGTTTGCCACTGGCTCCTTCCCGACAGCCAGCCCTCACCCATGGCACCACAAAGAATTGTCTGCATGTAACAAGAAGTGGAAGGCTGACTGAAGCAGCCCTTCCAATTTTGTGAGTCATTGGAGTGGTCAATGACTCATCGATTCTCAACAAAATTCCTTAAATTCCAGAAGAGAGAGAAGAGGGGAAACGAATACTGGAAGTAGACATCAACACGATTTGAACTCTGAGAGCACAGGTTCCCTGACGAATACTAATATGACTGCTAAATTCCTGATGTCTAGGGGATAGATATCGATTTGTATTAATCTCAACAAAATTCCTTAAATTCCAGAAGAGAGAGATGAGGGGAAACGAATACTGGAAGTAGACATCAACACGATAGCACAGGTTCCCTGACGAATACTAATATGACTGCTAATTTCCTGATGTCTAGGGGATAGATATCGATTTGTATTAGTGCTTTTTCAAATGAAATTTTGGGGGAGAACAGAAGCAACAAATTTACCTTACCATGTCTTACTCATTTTGCCCCATCTAAATTTTTTTTTTAATATTCCCAAAGAGAACGGAGATAATTTTCTGAAATAGCGATCAGATTATATATGTTATAATGCTTTTAATGCATTTAGGGAAGGCCATTTGCTTCGCTGATATAGTTTTTGTGAGGATGCGAACATTTGTGGAAAATATTTTTTTTTCTCAAAATCAAAAATGCAATAAACACTCCTGATCGTGCCCACCCCAACATATATAAGTGCACGCGCGCGCGCGTATATGTATAGTATACAGGGTGTTCAAAAAGTCTCTCCGCAGTGAATTTTTATTCATCCTGACTCTCCAAGGGTCAGACCCCACCAAGATGTATTTCAAAACATGTAGAAGAGTCAACTTCTGTATTGAAAACAAAGGACGATAATTTTTCAACACCTCATAAAGTTTTTTTAAAGTTTAATATATTCTTTTGTAGTCTTATACCACCTTATAAATATTTTGCAATAAAATACTTACTACGGAGAGACTTTCTGAACACCCTGTGTATGTGTATATATATATATATATATATATATATATATATATATATATATATATTGAGTATATATACTCGGTTATAATGTCTTACGTTTAAGCTGGTTCCCATACATTTCCCTGAGGAGAAGTTTACATTTTTAACAGCGCCGATTCCTAAGGATCGCATAGATTGTAATTCTTCGAAACATATGTCGGAATAAAAGTATGCAGTTATAATATACGTTTACTCCATTCTTTAAATTTATATATACTCAAATACCCAAAATATCAAGGAGTTTCTGCCTCACAAACAGGAGTTACACTAGTTATTTTGTGTTCTTTGCTACCCTGCTTTCTATTAACCCAGTTATTTTATCCGAATTATTCTTAATTAGGAGAAAATAAATACATATAATTAAATATATTGAGTATATATATATATGTATTGAGTAATGAATCAGTTTAGACCTAACAAATACTTAAATAGATAGGTAAATAGATAGGTAAATAGATAGATAGATGCATGTGCTAATACATATTCTTTCATATTATCTATTATATATTACATTTAAGTGTATACAGACATATAAGCAAACAAATAGTGAGGCGGTGCTCCAGCATGGCCACAGTCATTGGACTGAAACATAAAAGTATAACTGGGTCTTTTTTAATATAATTTCTCACTTCTCTAGTATAATGTGATCGTTGAAGATGTATATATACCGCACGTGCGTGTGTACTATATATATATATATATATATATATATATATATTAATAATAAAATGACAACAAAAGAATGAGACCTCGATAATTAAGTAAACAGAGGAATCTATATATGTATAGTATAGGACAATCAGTAATATATATATATATATATATATATATAAATTACGGGGTATATATATGGGTGTTTCTGTAATATTGATATAAATAATTAACGATTAACGCATTGTTATCATTGTAGTTGTATATATTGCGTGTGTACATATATACACACAATGGAATATATATTCCACTCACGTGCGATCGAAATATATATATATATATATATATAGACCTATACATCTATGCAGAAATATACATACACAAACACCGGTGTGTATGTATATATAATTATGTATATATATATAGATATATATTCCACTCACATGTGAATGTAATATACATATATACGGTTATACTAACATAAATATATATATACATACAAAGATATTGAGAAGGATATGATCATAATAAATATATATAGTTGTATAGAAATATATATACTTACAGAAAGTGGGTTCCTTCCAAGACCTTTAATTAAGTAAATCACCCTCCAGGGTCGTCGTTACTTCCTCATGTTTAGATCCAAGCTTCCGTCTCTTCTTTTCGCCTCCTTCCGTCAGGGCGATAACAAATAAACAAAAAAAGATTCTCGCTGGATCCTATCAACCGCTGTTTCTTTTACGTATTTGATTAATATTTTGTGTGTACAAGGAGGGGAGTTTTCGTTTTAATTTTATTTCTTTGTCTTGGATTTTGCGGAGCCCAAATATCGAGCTTTTTAAAAAACGAATCCAAGACATTTTTAAGTGGTTTTCGATTGTTGTCTGTGATACATTTAACCCCTCTACAATCCCTCGCAGACAGAATTAGATTCGATTTTATTATTTAATCAGATTCAATTATTCCAGTACGGAATTTTTAAAACCATTTCTGACATGTGCGTTCTGTTATTCAAAAAAAAAAAAATCTATTTATGAAATTGATTTCGTGCCAAACCCAATTTAATATATCATCATCGTTTAACGTCTGCTTTCCATGCTGGTGTGGGTTGGACGGTTTGACTGGGGACTAGTGAGCCAGATGGCTGCACCAGGCTCCAATCTGATCTGGCAGAGCCGGAGTGGTTGGCGTTAGGAAGGGCATCCAGCCGTAGAAACTCTGCCAGATCAGACTGGAGCCTGATGCAGCCATCTGGCTCACCAGTCCTCAGTCAAATCGTCCAACCTATGCTAGTCTGGAAAGCGGACGTTAAATGATGAGGAGGATGATGATATATATATGGAGAATTAGCAAAAAAAAAAAAAAAAAAAAAAGACGAAGACAGGTGGTGTAGACAACAAACAGATGTATTAGTTTAACGCTACATATTGTAAAGCTGAGTTTTTGTAGCAATCTATAGAAATCCACACCTTACAAGATAGCAATCTGGGAGCCACACCAATGGAGTTCTCATGGCCGAAATCGACCATTTATTATTATTATTATTATTATTTTGCTTCTTAACAGGTGAATTTTTGCATTAAAAATAATTTTAAACCGTAACTTCTAACAGTTTTCAAGTCGGAGAAACTGATCATCATGAGTTAAGTTCACTTCTATCGACAGTGCAAACAGATTTTTTTAAAATTTCGTCTTTTTAGTTAGTGATACACAATATAAACGATATTCCAAACTTGCTGGATCCGTTGCTCTACTCATAGCTGGTCGTGCATGAACATGGGAGAGAGCAAGAATTTTTTACAATAGCATCTGGTTGACGAATGCCTGAAATTAAATTTGGGAGAGGGAAACTGCATGGAAGCCCATCATGTATATATATCATCGTCATCATCATTTAACGTTCGTTGTCCACGCTGGCATGGGTTGGACACTATTAAGTAAAGCATAAAAGACAATAGCAAAGGTAAACAATCGGCACCTCAGCCGTTTTCGTGTATAGGTTTCGGTCGAAAACGGTTGATGTGCTGCATATTCTTTACCTTGGGTATAAAAAAAAAAAGATTCTATTCTTTACCTACCTTATCGCAGCCATAAAGTAATTCTTAATTCTTCATCGGCCGTCCACGTTACTTCAATCAGGAGTAACGAGCAAGAATCCTAAAAGACTCTCTGGAACCAGATTGCTATTAAATTCCCGACACGAGATTTATAGCCCTTTTCCCCATTTCAAACGCTATTATTGCAAGCATGATATTCCCTATTCATGGATTACACATGAAAATGTCCTTACCGTCTAGAAGCAACCTATGGGTGCTGGAATTCTTCGTTAGCCATTTTAGCCTTCGTCTATGAACGACCAACTGAAACGATCTAAGGGAGATAACTCGTCCTCGCAGATCCGCAAGGTTTATTGGTTTAGCCTTCGTTCGCTAATTAACTGACCCGTAATTAACTTACCTCCACCGATTGAAGTCATGGCGTCGATTTGTTCGACTAAAGGCGGTGCTCCAGCATGGCCGCAGTCAAATGACTGAAACTAGTAAAAGAATATATATATATGTGTATATATATATTTATGTGTGAGTGTGTGTGTATCTCTTTTACTTGTTTCAGTCGTTTGACTGCGGTCATACTGGAGCACCGCCTTTGAGTCGAGAAAATCGACCCCATGACTTATTCATTGTAAGCCTAGTACTTATTCTATCGGTCTCTCTTTTGCTGAACCGCTAAGTTACGGGGACGTAAACACACCAGCATTGGTTGTCAAGCGATGTTGGAGGGACAAACACAGACACACACATATATATACATATATATATATATACATACATATATACGACGGGCTTCTTTCAGTTTCCGTCTACCAAATCCACTCACAAGGCTTTGGTCAGCCTGAAGTGCCACGCAGTGAGACTGAACTGCCACGCAGTGAGACTGAACCCGGAACCATGTGGTTGGGAAGCAAGCTACTTACCACACAGCCAATCCTGCACATATATATACACACATATATATATATATATATATGTATGTGTGTGTGTGTGTGTGTGTGTGTGTGTGTATATATATATATATATATATATATCCTTTGGAGAGAAATCTCTTGCTATTTTGGTAGCGATTACATGTTTTCCTCATCAGCACATTGTGGAGATATCATTATATGAACATATATATATAACTGGTTATTCTGCACATTAACCCCTATCTTTCGTCCAGATACACTGATTCCCTTTTTCTTTCTTTCTCCTTCATCCTTTCTTCTTCTCTTTCTTCTTCTTCTTCTCTGATCTCTATACTAATTATTCATCCCCTAACCACACTTTTATCTATTTTTTGTTTCCTCCTGATATAAGCCAAAAAAAAAAAAAAAAAAAAGCTCAACGCCTTCGATGCAAGTCTGATGAGGATCCACTCTAATGTCTTAATACCACGAATAATACGAAAATTCTTCACTTCGGACTTTTGCATAAACTTGCATTGCAAACAGAGTTCGGACAGAATCAATTGTAATAAATTATTAATTATGTGTTAAAGAATTTGCTTTGCTGTTTTATTTAGATTATATATATATCATCATCATCATCATCATCATCGTTTAACGTCCGCTTTCCATGCTAGCATGGGTTGGGCGATTTGACTGAGGACTGGTGAAACCGGATGGCAACACCAGGCTCCAATCTAAATTTGGCAGAGTTTCTACAGCTGGATGCCCTTCCTAACGCCAACCACTCAGAGAGTGGGTGCTTTTACGTGTCACCCGCATGAAGGCCAGTCAGGCGGTACTGGCAACGGCCACGCTCAAAATGGTGTATCTTATGTGCCACCCGCACAAGAGCCAGTCCAGGGGCACTGGCAACGACCTCGCTCGAAAGTCCTTACACATGCCGCGGGCACAAGTGCCAGAAAGGCGATGCTGGGCACAGGTGCCATCACAATTTCGCTATATACATACATATATAAAATTGGAAATACAGTACCAGCATGATAAAGTGATTTTAAAAATTAAAGCTGTCTATTTACTTCCTGCATATCTGTGTATATAGATCATTCACCTATTGTAGTGATGAGTATATTTTTAAGGTCAACTTTAAGTTACTCGAGAGCAGTGTTGGAACAAATTTTATTGTGTCTAGAGAAAGTCATTATGCTAATATAATTGACACATGCACTGGTTCAATTCCACTTTTTCTTTATTATTAGTCAACTGGTTAAATATGCAACTAATTAATTGATTGTTTAATTTGCTTCTTTTATTTTCGTTTGTCAAAGCTCTTTTGTTGCTACTTGCCATCTTTTCAGTGACTATTGACTTGGTCTGTTACGGAGGCTGCATCTGTCAGCTTGAGACCTAGTTGCATGCTTGTGCATGCGGATGTATGTAAGTACATATGTGACCATGTGCTGTGCATCTTCGATGGCGTTCAGGAAGTCGACCTTTTTTTTGAAGTTGAAGTCGATGCAGATCTTATAATTAAAGCCAATTTCTTTAAAAATCTTTGAAACCCTCTTTTTGATTCTGTATCAACAGTCTGGCTGTTCATATAGTTTGGAATTCACCATGACATTGTCACTCTGTACAGGCCTAAAGCATGGAAATGATGGTCAACATAAAAAAAAAATTTAAAAAACCTGCATCTGATGAAACTCCAAACAAGGCCACCACCAAGGACTGTAGCCAGTGAAAAAATAAAAATGCATAAAAATAAAAAAATCAAGACAAGATATTTTTCAAATCTGGTTTATTTCACATATAACATACATATATATATATATATATATATATATATATATATATATATATATATATATATATATATATAAAACTAATTATTGCTATGGCAGTGGTGCTTCTGGTTGTTGTTGTTGCTGTTGTAGTTGAAATTTTGTGTGGTGGAAATAATGTCGTTATGGCTGTTATCCCTGTCATGGCAGAGACTGGGTGTGATTGGGGCAGTGGAGCTTCTTATTCCAGTCACTTGTGCTAGGGTTTGGTCTGTGGTGGTAGTAGTAGTAGTAGTAGTAGTAGTAGTAGTAGTAGTAGTAGTAGTAGTAGTTGGTTTTTGTTGTTGTTGCTA
>NC_142957.1:15190578-15205578 GCF_046866305.1 Octopus bimaculoides | reverse complement strand
TGTGTATATCTGTGTATATGTATATATATCTATATCTATGTATTTATATAAGGGCATTACTATACAAGAATGCCTCACGCTATGAGGGACTCTAAGGTCAGACTATCATAATAAACACATTTTTACCGTGAGGCATAATTGTATAGTAATGCCCTTATAAAAATAAATATATTTTAGGGGAATAAATGATGGATTTTTTTCCCTTATGAGGTTTTGTTTCACGCTAGCTACTTGATGAATTCTTGTAAAAGAATTCATCCTATTATTGAATTTATATATATCTATGTATGTATGTATGTATGTTTCTGAAGGTCTTACTGGCCGAATGTGATCTCAAATAGCCAACAACACACCAAGGCTAACGTGAAACCAATAAGAGAAACTATTGAAGCAAGGAGATGGAAATGGCTGGGTCAAGGTTGTCGATGTAAACCGAACACAATTGCCAGGATTGTTTTGCAATTGGTTCCACAAAGTAAAAGAAGACGTGGCTGACCAAAAGAAATGTGGTGGAGAACAATAACAAGAAGATCTTACAAGCAGAAGGGTTAACAACGGAACAAGCTATGAAGGAGGCTTTCGGTGTTAGAAGGTGGAATGGTCTTGTTGTCGCCTCAAGTGCTACAAGGCACGTTGAGAGCTGAAGGAATGAATGAATGTGTGTTTTTGTGTGTGGAGGGGTTTGTGTGTCATTTGGTGAGGAGTTTTTTTTTGTGTTTGAAACGAAGTCCTTTCGGCGGGAAAAGAGAAAAAAAATATATAATTTTGTTTGTGTTTCGTTGATTGAGAGCTTGGACAGAACGGAGAATGATTAGGAAACGGTAACGGAATTAGTAGCTGGGCATGCGCTTGGAAGTGCTGGAAGTATTCAGAGAGAGAGAGAGACGGGGGGGGGGGGGAGAAAATTGGTTGGGAAACAGAGTAAAAGAGGGGGAGAGAGCAATAGAATTTTGGGAAGACAGAGATGCAGAAAAAAGAAGAGTAATAAGAAAGAAAGAAAGAAAGAAAGAAAGGTTTAAGGAAGGGTGGAGGGGTAAGGGAGATAATGAGTGCTGCAAGGAACTTGATAGGGTTTATAGGAGAGGTGTAGGTGTTAAAGGGGAAGAATGAATAGTGAAAGAGAGTGACAGGGGAAGGGGGCTTTTTATTGGGCAGGTGGATTGTGGTAGTTTGGTGGGGTCCAGAGAGAGAAAATTGTGCAAGGGAGAGAGAGGGAGGAGGAGGAGGAGGAGGGAAAGGAAAAAAAAAATTATAAGGGGTTGAAATCTGAAGTCAATAAGTGCTGTGGTACGGTGAGGGGTGTGTGCGTTTTGTGGGGGAAGGAATATGTGGTCTAAGGAGGAGCTGGTGCTTTTTTGCTGGAGAGGTGGGTGGGTGAGTGCAGTTGTTGTTGGCACTCCGTCGCTTACGACGTCGAGGGTTCCAGTTGATCCGATCAACGGAACAGCCTGCTCGTGAAATTAGCATGCAAGTGGCTGAGCACTCCACAGACACGTGTACCCTTAATGTAGTTCTCGGGGGATATTCAGCGTGACACAGTGTGACAAGGCTGGCCCTTTGAATTACAGGTACAACAGAAACAGGAAGTAAGAGTGAGAGAAAGTTGTGGTGAAAGAGTACAGCAGGGTTCGCCACCATCCCCTGCCGGAGCCTCATGGAGCTTTTTAGTTGTTTTTCGCTCAATAAACACTCACAATGCCCGATCTGGGAATCGAAACCGCGATCCTATGACCGCGAGTCCGCTGCCCTAACCACCGGGCCATTGCGCCTCCACTCGGGTGAGTGCAGTAAGATGCTGGTTAACAGTAGGGATCACACACAGCTGTGTAGCAGTTGAGTAGAGATCATCCAAAGGTAGTAGATAGCAGTAGCTTGAGAGATAACACAGAGTGAAGGAAGAGAAGATTCTGCTGGCGAGAAGGAAGTGGCGATGTTCAATATGCAGATAGTGAGAAGGCAGCAACGGGATAAGGTGTAGCCAGTATAAACTACGGGTGCATAGGAGGAGCAGTAGAATGAGAATCAGGTTGATGAAAACGAAAGATTTTGTATGGAACAAATGCAGAGGAGTAGTTGAAATTAAGAGCTGTTACCTCAGTTGGCAACAAGGAGATACTCTATTTGAACGAAAGAGCAGACTGTACGATGCTTGTGTACGAGGTGCAATGTTGCGTGTTAGCAAACCATGAGCATTGAACGGAGAAATATAGTATTAGCGTGCATGAACGATGGAGCAGTTAGGAGTTAAGCCAGAAGAGATATGGGTACGAAAGGATTCCAATGTAGTGTGCGAGACGAGAGGAGTGTGTACTGTTGTAAAGATGCAAATGCACTTTGGAGGCTGAGGGTTGAGGGCCGAAGTTCCATGTAGAAGGAACCAGCGGAAAAAGGAAGAGGCAGGAAGAAGGTGGAAGAGGCAAAGATAACAAAAAGATCACAAGTGGTGGAGAAGTCATGCCCATCCCATACGAGCAAGTAAAATCTTAGGTAAAAATGTTGACGATGGTGATAATGAAAATGATAACGATGGTATTTTGACCTATGGAAATAAATAAAAATTCAGTAACTTGTAGGATATATGCA
This sequence comes from Octopus bimaculoides, assembly GCF_046866305.1. Lineage (NCBI taxonomy): Eukaryota > Metazoa > Mollusca > Cephalopoda > Octopoda > Octopodidae > Octopus > Octopus bimaculoides. Next base: position 15,202,995 of record NC_142957.1, on the reverse strand, counting down.
TATAAACAAACATAAACATTTTTATATATATATACAACACAATAGTAAAATATATAAATATATAGTTTTAGGGAAAAGAACCAAGTTTCATGATCATATGTTTTACTCTGTGAAACTTAATTTAATTTTAATTTTTAATAAATTGATTTTAATTGAGTTTTTACCTGTAATTTTGGATTTTATCCCTAATATTATTATTATACAACACAATAGTAAAATATATAAATATATAGTTTTAGGGAAAAGAACCAAGGTTCATGATCATATGTTTTACTCTGTGAAACTTGATTTAATGTTAATTTTTAATAAATTGATTTTAATTGAGTTTTTACCTGTAATTTTGGATTTTATTCCTAATATTATTATTATACAACACAATAGTAAAATATATAAATATATAGTTTTAGGGAAAAGAACCAAGGTTCATGATCATATGTTTTACTTTGTGAAACTTAATTTAATTTTAATTTTTAATAAATTGATTTTAATTGAGTTTTTACCTGTAATTTTGGATTTTATCCCTAATATTATTATTATACAACACAATAGTAAAATATATAAATATATAGTTTTAGGGAAAAGAACCAAGGTTCATGATCATATGTTTTACTCTGTGAAACTTGATTTAATTTTAATTTTTAATAAATTGATTTTAATTGAGTTTTTACCTGTAATTTTGGATTTTATCCCTAATATTATTATTATACAACACAATAGTAAAATATATAAATATATAGTTTTAGGGAAAAGAACCAAGGTTCATGATCATATATTTTACTCTGTGAAACTTGATTTAATTTTAATTTTTAATAAATTGATTTTAATTGAGTTTTTACTTGTAATTTTGGATTTTATCCCTAATATTATTATTATACAACACAATAGTAAAATATATAAATATATAGTTTTAGGGAAAAGAACCAAGGTTCATGATCATATATTTTACTCTGTGAAACTTGATTTAATTTTAATTTTTAATAAATTGATTTTAATTGAGTTTTTACCTGTAATTTTGGATTTTATCCCTAATATTATTATTATACAACACAATAGTAAAATATATAAATATATAGTTTTAGGGAAAAGAACCAAGGTTCATGATCATATATTTTACTCTGTGAAACTTAATTTAATTTTAATTTTTAATAAATTGATTTTAATTGAGTTTTTACCTGTAATTTTGGATTTTATCCCTAATATTATTATTATACAACACAATAGTAAAATACAGTAATCCCTCGACTATTGCGGGTGTTATGTTCCAAACCACCCCACCGATAGGTGAAAATCCACAAGGTAGAAACAGTAGTGTATTTTTTAAAAAATTATTTTTATAATTTTGTATATATTATATTTTAATATAAATGCAAAACAACACCACAGTGGAATCGATGTAAGCTTAAATAATAAACCATGACAGGTGAACAGTGATATGGCAAGGGATTACTGTATTTGCATTTCTATAAGGTAGTGTATATATACGCATATATATATATATATATATATATATATGTATGTATGTATATATATATATATACACATTGTATAAAGGATCTTGGGTAAGACCAAAACAATGTAAAGTAAATGCAAGGTAAATCACAAGAAAACAAATATAGGCATAGGAGTGGCTGTGTGGTAAGTAGCTTGCTTACAAACCACATGGTTCCGGGTTCAGTCCCACTGCGTGGCACCTTGGGCAAGTGTCTTCTACTATAGCCTTGGGCCGACCAAAGCCTTGTAAGTGGATTTGGTAGACGGAAACTGGAACAGGACTGACCTTGGGCCTAACAACAGCAACGCAGAAGACCACATTAGATAATGTAGTCCAAGATAGACTATGTCTATATAAAAGGCAGGATGGTCACAGGTGGAGCTTCTTTGATCATAGGGTCTCCTGGAACAGGACTGACCTTGGGCTAAACAACAACAACAAAGAAGAGCACGTTAGATAATGTAGTCTTAGATAGACTATGTCTGCTTACCTTTGATATTTAGTTGATATCTTTCCAAAGGTGTGTCTGTGATGTCATCGTTGCGTCGACAGGTGTATAAGCCAACATCTTTGTAGTCAACATCGTGGATCACCAGTTCCCATCCTTGTATATCGTGTCGGTTGTCTGCGAAGATGTCTTTGCTGATGAACAGAGAGAGGGAGAGGAGGAGGGATAGAACAAGGTATACGCCATATTTGAACAGGCATAAGGAACCCCCTATTTTTTTTGCCAAAAATTAGGTTTAAAAAATATGGGAGTTTCTTATACATGGATAGTGTTATAATCCCCTACAAAACCCTTTATCCAAATTTTAACCTCACAAAATTAAGGAGTTCCATATACCCTTTTTTGCCAAAAATTAGACTAAAAAAATATGGGAGTTTCTTATACATGGATAGTGTTATAATCCCTTGCAAAAGAAAAAGAAGAAAAACAAGAAGAAGAAGAACAACAACAACAAGAAGAACAAGAACAAGAACAAGAAGAACAAGAACAAGAAGAACAAGAACAAGAACAAGAAGAAGAAGAAGAAGAGGAAGAACAGCACTGACAACAGCAGAAACAGCTCTAAGGGTGTCCACTACAAGTGTCCACCTTAAAAGTGACCACTCACCCATTATGACTCCATGTGACAGAATAGCCGACGGCTTCTCCGCATTGCAAGACAACCTTCTTCTTAAGATCAACTCCAAGTTTTATGATGTTGCTGGACGGCGTCACAGTGAGGAACGGAGGCACGGGAGAAATAGTCGGGGCTAGAATCTCGGGCCTGGATTTCACTCGGCAGGATGCCAAGCATTCCAGTTCACTTTGGAACCTGTTGCCGTTGCCGCCGCAGCCAGAGTAGAAGAACTGGTCACACTGTTCCTTGACGTGGTCATAGTACCACATTCGACGGATGTCCTGACACGAGCCCGTCGATGCTGGCAACTTGCATTTCATCGGCTGTTTGACAAGGATTGCTGTAATTAATGGTAACGAGACAGATATAATAGATAATGGTAGTGGTGTTGGTGGTGACAGCAGTGCTGGTGGAGTGATGATGGTGGTGGAGGTGGTGATGGTGGTGGTGGTGGTGATGATGGTGGTGGTGGTGATGGTGGTGTCATGATAATGGTGGTGGTGATGGTGTGATGATGGTGATAGTGTGATGATGGTGGTGGTGTGATGATGGTGGTGGTGTGATGATGGTGGTGGTGTGATGATAATGGTGGTGGTGGTGGTGGTGTGATGATGGTGGTGGTGTGATGATGGTGGTGGTGTGATGATGGTGGTGTAATGACAGTGGTAGTGGTGCAATGATAGTGGTAGTTGTGGTGGTGGTGGTGCAATGATGGTGGTGGTGATGTGATGACGGCGGTGGTTGTGCAATGACAGCAGTGGTAATGGAGGTCGGTGCATTGGTGGTGGTGGTAGTGGCGGTGGTTGTTGCAGTGTTAAAAGTGATATGATAGTCATCACTGCATGCTCACAACAGTGGTGGTGGCCATCATAATGGTAGTGGAATAAGGCTGATGGAAGAATGAAAACAAGTGAATGAAAAATGAATGAAAAATGATTGGAAAATAAATAAAAAATAATTGAAAACTGAATGAAAAACGATTGAAAAATGAATAAAACATTTGAAAAATGAATAAAAAAATTTTTAAATGAATAAAAAATTATTGAAAATGAATGAAAAATTTGAAAAATGAAAAAATAACTGAAAAATGATTGAAAAATGATTGAAAAATGAATGAAAATTGAATGAAAAATGATTGGAAAATAAATGAAAAATAATTGAAAAATGAATGAAAAACGATTGAAAAATGAATAAAACATTTGAAAAATGAATAAAAAATTTTTTAAATGAATAAAAAATTATTGAAAATGAATGAAAAATTTGAAAAATGAAAAAATAACTGAAAAATGATTGAAAAATGATTGAAAAATGAATGAAAAATGAATGAAAAATGATTGAAAATCTGCTGCCCACTTACGTCCTGGGATTATTGGACCTGTTTGGTTTCTTGGAGTTGTGGCGTTCGGGCCACACAAGTTATAACAATCTGCCATGGTAGGGAAACGGTTAGCATTGCCACCACACCCTCCATACACAAATTTCTTGCATTTCTTCATATTCGAGTCATAGAAATAGGCAGTGCTGTATGCATAGCAGATTCCAGAATCTTCCGGAAGGCGGCAGATATCTGTAGAAAAGACCATTGTAAATTTTATTGGATTTATTTTGTCATTCTTCTCTGTGTGTGTGTGTGTGTGTGTGTGTGTGTGTGTGTGTGTGTGTGTGTGTGTGTGTGTGTGTGTGTGTATGTGTTTGCATTTGGGTTGTCCCCATTCGCTGTCAGACAGTCAGTGTTCGGGGTGTTTATTGTTCGTGTAACTTAGCAGTTCAGTGAAAAAGACCGATGGAATATGTATCAGACATAAACAATTAAGTAATGGGGTTGATTTGTTTAACTAAAATTCTTCAAAGCTCTGCTCCAGCATGGCCACAGTCAAATGACTGAAACAAGTAAAAGATAAAAGATATATATATTCTTTTGCTTGTTTCAGTCATTTGACTGCAGCCATGCTGGAGCACTGCCTTTTAATTGGACATTTACCCTTCTCCAATTGCTGTATATTGTCTGTATAATGTGTCTTTTGTCAATTTAGTTATAAAATAAACAGATTAATCAACGGAATACAGTGTCTGCAAGTCGATAGGTAGCGCATATTCCCCTCCATTTTCTTATTGCTATATAAATTTAGGGTTAAAAAAAACCCTTTTACCTGCACCCACTTATTGCACTTGGTATAACACTAGTGTAACAATAATTGGGTACCCTCCCAGCAGTATATTGGATATATATTATCCCTTAGTGGGTTGGATCCTCAACCCCTAACTCTCTTGGATTATATATATATATATATATATAATCGTTGCCAGTGCCCCTGGACTGGCTCTTGTGCGGGTGGCACATAAAATACACCATTTTGAGCGTGGCCGTTGCCAGTACCGCCTGAAAGGCCTTCGTGCGGGTGACAAGTAAAAGCACCCACTACTCTCTCTAAGTGGTTGGCATTAGGAAGGGCATCCAGCTGTAGAAACTCTGCCAAATCAGATTGGAGCCTGGTGTTGCCATCCGGTTTCACCAGTCCTCAGTCAAATCGTCCAACCCATGCTAGCATGGAAGGCGGACGTTAAACGATGATGATGATGATGATGATGATATATATGCATATATATATATATATATATATATATATATATATATATGTATATATATTATGTTGAATTGTTAATCCCAACCCATTTTTTTTTTCTTTCTCTCTCCATATTTTTTTCCTCTGAATCCCTTATGTCGAAGAGTGTAGGGCTCGAAACATCAAAGACTTTTCCATTCTTCCTGAGCGCTAAACTAATACACTTGCCTGTTGTATCCTCACTTGTCTCCATCATTTTTTCCCCGTAAATTTGAACTACACACACACACACAAGGAGATGGATAATATCTGTAATATCTACAGATATATTCAAATGCTGTATCTCCTGTAAACTGTATAACTGTGCTAACCACTGCACCGATGTGACAGTACAGCTTTAACCCTCCAAATTAGCAGGCTTAACATAAAACATTGAGGATTACAGATATCAGTGGGCCAGTCATAGAGGAACTCCATCCACAAGATATTGTGTGTGTGCACACATGCATGTGTGTGGAAGTGCGTATTTAAATATTCAAATGATGTGCATGAAGCCAACTCACCATTTTTGTTGCAGATTGCTTCACACTCGTATTTTGTCGTGAACCTGTTCTTGTTGCCTTCGCAGCCTCCATAGAGAAATTTCCTGCATTGACCAACTGGCATATCATAATGCCACGAAGGAATTGCCCCTTTGCACGAGCCGATCTTCTTGGCGAAATGGCATACGTCTTTGGCGGATTCTCCTGAAATGAAATTTCATGAAATAAAAGTATAGCCGGCCATGGAATGAGATGATCAATGCAGCTATTTGGACTCTGACCATGCAGCATGGCTGACCGGATGTTTAATCTGTTTTGATGGCAGTATGTTCTGGCACTGAGGGGGTAAACACACACAGATACAAACATGTGCATGTGTGCACAGAAATATATATATATATATATATATATATATATATATATATATATATATATATATATACCGGAGTAAGCACATGAAATGTGCAACAAGGTGGAAAAAAAGAGTACTCAAATACCAGAGGTAGAGTAATATGTTTTATTTAAAAGCAGAACTGTCCGATGAACGGGAACGTGAAACTCAGAGTAACGGTTTTTTTGTTATATTTCTGCTGCTTTTAAATAAAAAATAAAAATAAAAAATATATATATATATGTATAAAATCAAAAAAGGATAAAATCTTTTACAAGAATTTTATCAGGAAGCTAGTGTGCAAAAAAATTTGAAAGGGAAATTTCTATTCCCAAGAATATACCTATTCGTTTATATATATATATAAATGGCATTACTACAGAATAATGCCACACACTAGACTTCCCAATAAACACATTTTAGTACCGAATGCAAGGAAAACAGCTTTTGAAAGAAACCAACATTTAAAAAAAAAATAAACTCAACTATGTATCGACCGATTTCACGATTACCAGAATTAAATCTAGTTTCTCTGGTAATCATGAAATCAGTCGATACATAGTTAAGTTTATTTTTTAAAAAAATGTTGGTTTCTTTCAAAAGCTGTTTTCCTCGCATTCGGTACTAAAATGTGTTTATTTGGGAAGTCTAGTGTGTGGCATTATTCTGTAGTAATACCCATTATATATATACATATATATATATATATATATATATATACAAATAGGAAAAGTGAGTGAGAGAGCAAGACGTTACACATGCATACAAATATATTGTTGGCACTCCGTCACTTACGACGTCGAGGGTTCCAGTTGATCCGATCAACGGAACAGCCTGCTCGTGAAATTAACGTGCAAGTGGCTGAGCACTCCACAGACACGTTGTACCCTTAACGTAGTTCTCGGGGGATATTCAGCGTGACACAGAATGTGACAAGGCTGACCCTTTGAATTACAGGCACAACAGAAACAGGAAGAAAGGGTGAGAGAAAGTTGTGGTGAAAGAGTACAGCAGGGTTCGCCACCATCCCCTGCCGGAGCCTCGTGGAGCTTTTTAGATGTTTTCGTTCAATAAACACTCACAACGCCCAGTCTGGGAATCGAAACCGCAATCCTATGACCGCGAGTCCACTGCCCTAACCACTGGGCCATTACGCCTCCACGGCGTTTAATAAAACAGGGAATATATTAAGGCTCCCTCCCCTTGTAGCCTCTGTTTAAAGCACTCAGGGACTAGGTGGTCTTGTTAAACTAGTCCTCATATTAAGCCCATTGATTTAGTCGACTTTGCTAAAGCCACCCGAAGACCACAAAGTGCTGGAATGATGCCGAGGATCAGGCTAAGTTCACCACGGAATATTTATAGAAGATCTATTTGTATTTATATATATATATATATATATATATATATATATACAAATATATAGCATTTGTCTTGCTTCTATATATTGGTTCCCTGACGATGAATATATGTGCAATTCCAGCAGCTCTTACTTCTTTGGAATAGAGTGCACATATATTTTGAAACATATGTAGGAATTAAAGGAACTTTATAGAAGAAACATCAAAAGAACAAAAGTTGAAAATATGGAATGGGAAAATACCTGGGGCCTTGCAAGCTTTACGGCATTCGTCTTCTGTTTCAAAGTTGTTGGCGTTGCCCCCACAGCCTGTGTATGCGAATCTTATGCATTTGTTTTCTTTCTTTGAGAAATGCCAGCGACGAGTGACATTGAGGCACCTGCCAGTATTTCGGGGTAAGTCACAGAGATCTGGTGAAAATAGAGGTCAAAGGTCATAGTTCATATACAGGTGATTAGACTAAAGGTTAGAAGTCCCAGATCCTGGGTATGTCTTTAAAACTCCATCCAGTAGTGGGACCCTGGTTCTGGAGCTATAGGGTTTTGATGAGTGTAGGACCACTTCTTAGTACCTATTGTTCTCACACATCTACACTGGGCTGGGCGATGCATTGCGTTCTTGAGCAAGACACTTCATTTCACATCGCTCCAGTCCACTCAGCTGGCAAAAATGAGAAATCTTGCGATAGACCAGCATCCCATCATCGTTTAACATCCGCTTTCCATACTGGCATGGGTTGGACGGTTTGAGTGAGAACTGGCAAACCGGGAGGCTGCATCAGGCCCCAATCTGATTTGGCAAGGTTTCTACAGCTGGATGCTCTTCCTGACACCAACACTCCGAGAGAGTAGTGGGTGCTTTTAATCCCACAATGGACCAGCATCCCATCCAGGTGGGAGATTTATATGCTATGGAAACTAGGAAGGAACTTTACTTTACTATATGATTTCCGGAGTGGAGGCGCGTAGCTTAGTGGTTAGGGTGCTGGACTCACAACTGTAAGATTGTGGTTTCAATTCCAGGACTGGGCGATGCATTGTGTTCTTGAGCAAAGCCCTTCATTTCATGTTGCTCCAGTCCACTCAGCTGGCAAAGATAAGTAATTCTGAAAAGGACCAGCATCCAGTCCAAGGAGGGGAATATATATCTGCCATGAAAATCAGAAAACTGGCCCTTAGGAGTTGACATGACTCAAAAAGGTAATTTTACCTTTTTTTTTTTTACTTTATTCTGACATGCACTGGTAGCACCTGTCAGGGTCCCAGTTATAGGCTAATTAGTCAGGTGAAGCGGGGTGGTGGTGGTGGTGGTGGTGGTGGTGGTGGTGATGTCAACCATGATGGGAAATCAAAGAGTGGAATTCTTCAAGTGATCTGATGTCTTCTTTGGCACCCTTAAGCATTTCATCCAACACACTAATGATTCTGCTAGCTCACCGCCTTAACAACAACAACAGCAGCAGCAGCAGCAGCCAGAATAGATTCAACAACAAACAGACTGGCCCCTTTGTCACTTACCCTTCTCTGGCTTGCAGGCCCTTTCACATTCTTCCTTAGTCTTGAAGTTATTCTGGTTACCGCCACACCCGCTGTACTTGAACTGGCTGCACACACCTTGCAAACTGTCGTGGTACCATGCAGTGGTGCGGTAGGAGCACGGACCCACTATTTTCTGCAAGTGGCACACCTCTGAAATAGACACAAAACAATATGTGTAGTGTATATATGCTTTTATTCTTTGAATTGTTTCGGTCGTTCAACTGTGGCCATGCTGGAGCACCGCCTTCAGTTGAGTACATTGACCCCAGGACTTATTCTTTGTAAGCCTAGTACTTATTCTATCGGTCTCTTTTTGCCGAATCACTAAGTGACGAGGACGTAAACACACCAGCATCGGTTGTCAAGCGACATTGGGGGGACAAACACAGACACACACACACACATATATATACATATATACGACGGGCTTCTTTCAGTTTCCGTCTACCAAATTCACTCACAAGGCTTTGGTCAGCCAGAAGCTATAGTAGAAGACACTTGGCCAAGGTACCACGCAATGGAACTGAACCCAGGACCATGTGGTTGGTAAGCAAGCTACTTACCACATAGTCGCTACTGCACCTATATATATATATATATATATATATATATATATATATATATATATATATATATAAAGGATATTTTAAGAGGTAGATACAAAGAGATGGTTAATGAAATAAAAAAAGAAATTATAATTAGAAAATAAAGATATGAAAAAGAGAATTTATTTAGATTATCCACTGCTAAAACATATATAATCCTCTATGGAACGGTATAGAAAAGTTATATTTAATAAAATGGTAGAATAAAAGCAGAATAAAATATAATGAATCACTTAGGACCAAATTATTGAATAAAGAAGACAAAAATTTCTCTTTCTCACTGACCTGGTTTTGGCATTGGTTTTGTCTGGTTATCTGTTGGAACTGGTTTCGGTCTGCTTGGAGTTGGGAAAGTGAAGCTTGGCTGCAGCGTTTTTGGCTCGCACTTGTTGCGACATTCCAAGAACGTGGCAAAACGGTTCGCATTGCCTCCGCATCCGCCATACACAAATCTTTCGCATCGGCCCAACTTACTGTTGAAGAAGTACTGTTCACTGTAGCTGTAGCAGTTTCCTGGCTCCTTTGGCAACTGGCAGACGTCTATGGAGGAAAAGGGGAAAATGGTGAGGGGTGCCATAAGGTGAAAAACTGGAAGACGCAGTGGGACTGAACCTGGAGCCAGGTGGTTGGTAAGCAAGCTACTTACCACACAGCCACTCCTGCGCCTCGAAGACCTGTTGGGGCAAGCGAAAGCAAAATTGTGATGGCACCTGTGCCCAGCATCGCCTTTCTGGCACTTGTGCCCGTGGCATGTGTAAGGACTTTCGAGTGAGATCATTGCCAGTGCCCCTGGACTGGCTCTTGTGCGGGTGGCACATAAAATACACCATTTTGAGCGTGGCCATTGCTAGTACCGCCTGATTGGCCTTTGTGTCGGTGGCATGTAAAAGCACCCACTACACTCTCGGAGTGGTTGGCGTTAGGAAGGGCATCCAGCTGTAGAAACTCTGCCAAATCAGATTGGAGCCTGGTGCAGCCATCTGGTTTCACCAGTCCTCAGTCAAATCGTCCAACCCATGCTAGCATGGAAAGCAGACGTTAAACGATGATGATGATATATATATATATATATATATATATATATATATTTATTGGCATTAGGAAGGGCATCCAGCTGTAGAAACTCTGCCAGATCAGATTGGAGCCTGGTGTAGCCATCTGGTTTCACCAGTCCTCAGTCAAATCGTCCAACCCATGCTAGCATGGAAGGCGGATGTTAAACGATGATGATGATATATATATATATTATATATATATGTATATGGTGTTAGGAAGGGCATCCAGCTGTAGAAACTCTCCCAAATCAGATTGGAGCCTGGTGTTGCCATCCGGTTTCACCAGTCCTCAGTCAAATCGTCCAACCCATGCCAGCATGGAAAGCGGACGTTAAACGACAACGATGATGTGTAGTACCTTGCAGAAAACTCTGAAACTCGTCAGACAACCCGGTATATGAATGAACAATGACCTCTTGAGTAATCCACAGGTATATGTACGTGCATTCACACACACACACACACACACACACACACACACACATGTGTGTGTAAGAATACTTGTTTGAATACTCACTTTTCGGCACTGTAGGAGCCCAGATGGTGGTGGTGGTGGGGGTGGTGGTGATGGGTTTCACAACGAAAGCAGAACACAACTGTTCACATCTGTAGATCGAGGCGAAGCGGTTGACATTTCCACCACAGCCACCGTAGACGAACTTCTCACACTGCCTTGTAACCATATTGAAGTAATATTGCTCACTGTAAGCATAACATATTCCTGTTTCTTTTGGTAGAGAACACATATCTGGAAGAGTGGAATGGCAGAAGAGTGGAATAGTGGATTAGCAGAATGGTGTCAACAAGAATGGAATAATTTTTTAATTTTGCAACAAAAAGAAGAGTGGAATAGTAGAAGAGTGGAATACTGGATTAGCAGAATGGTGTCAACAGGAATAGAATAATATTTAAATTTTTCAACAAAAAAAAGAGTGGAATAGTAGAAGAGTGGAATACTGGATTAGCAGAATGGTGTCAACAGGAATGGAATAATATTTAAATTTTTCAACAAAAAGAAGAGTGGAATAGTAGAAGAGTGGAATACTGGATTAGCAGAATGGTGTCAACAGGAATGGAATAATATTTAAATTTTTCAACAAAAAGAAGAGTGGAATAGTAGAAGAGTGGAATACTGGATTAGCAGAATGGTGTCAACAGGAATGGAATAATATTTAAATTTTTCAACAAAAAGAAGAGTGGAATAGTAGAAGAGTGGAATACTGGATTAGCAGAATGGTGTCAACAGGAATGGAATATTATTTAAATTTTTCAACAAAAAGAAGAGTGGAATAGTAGAAGAGTGGAATACTGGATTAGTAGAATGGTGTCAACAGGAATGGAATAATATTTAAATTTTTCAACAAAAAGAAGAGTGGAATAGTAGAAGAGTGGAATAGTAGAAGAGTGGAATACTGGATTAGCAGAATGGTGTCAACAGGAATAGAATAATATTTAAATTTTTCAACAAAAAGAAGAGTGGAATAGTAGAAGAGTGGAATAGTAGAAGAGTGGAATAGTAGAAGAGTGGAATACTGGATTAGTAGAATGGTGTCAACAGGAATGGAATAATAATTTATATCTCCATCAGTTTCTTGAACTTGGAAGGTTGTGCACAAGGCTTGCTACAACAACAACTGCATGAACAACAATGAAATGCTGACCAACTTTTATCGTGACATACCTTTTGGCTGGCATATTTTCTCACACTCCTCTTTAGAATTGTAACGGTTATTGTTGCCACCACA
>NC_142957.1:15173078-15188078 GCF_046866305.1 Octopus bimaculoides | reverse complement strand
TATATATATATATATATATATATATATTCAAATATGAATGAGGTATTGAAAGTCACAAAAATTACAAAACATCGATGTCTAACATTCCTGCAATGTGAGTTGATGTGAGTTACCTTGCTTGTCTATGACTTTCCAGGTGTTAACACCAGGTAAATCGATGGAATATATTCTCTTATGCCTATAACAGTAGTCTGCCGACGAACTAACAAAACACATGCATATTGTTTATATATGAATTAGAGTGTATTGTGATTTCAACATCTTTTCGACAGAACCACTCTTTTTCAGCAGCGACAGAAGTGCTGAAGGGATTAATTCAAAACAATGTGAATAAATAAGCATTTCGTTTGAGAACGAAATCTGAATGCCAAAAGATTAACCGTAACTAAATAAACACGGCAGCTAAAAAAAAAAAAAAAACACACGAACGAATTGTAGCCTCGAGAATGTCTGAGATAAAAAAATTGCGAGGTGATAAAACAGTTGAATGCTTTGCAGGAAAATTGTTTTTAAGGAGTGAAAAAAACCTCACTAAATACAATTCCATGATGAAACCATTCAGTTCTTACTGGGAGAATCATTGAAGCCGTCAATAAGAGGGTGAAGAGAAACGCTTAGGACATTGTAGTCCAGTTGTTTAAACGAAGATGTGCTGAAGAAGATATGAACTCCAGTTGAGAGAAGATTAAGGACACTGGCGAAAGCAAATGGTGGCCGTTTTGAATTGTAAACGTATGTAAAATATTGTCAATAAATATGACAATCAACCTGCAAATTTGTAAAATTTATTTGATGATAAAATGAATAATAGGTCGAATGTGTCCTTGTCAAACTGTCCAACCCATGACAGCATGAAAAAATGAATGTTAAATCATGATGATGATACATTATAGCGAGGTCGTTGCCAGTGCCCCTGGACTGGCTCTTGTGCGGGTGGCACATAAAATACACCATTTTGAGCATGGCCGTTGCCAGTACCGCCTGACTGGCCTTCGTAGGATTTTCGAGCGAGATCGTTGCCAGTGCCGCTGGACTGGCTCTTGAGCGGGTGGCACATAAAATACACCATTTTGAGCGTGGCCGTTGCCAGTACCACCTGACTGGCCTTCGTGCGGGTGACACGTAAAAGCACCCACTACACTCTCAGAGTGGTTGGTGTTAGGAAGGGCATCCAGCTGTAGAAACTCTGCCAAATTAGATTGGAGCCTGGTGTAGCCATCTGGTTTCACCAGTCCTCAGTCAAATCGTCCGACCCATGCTAGCATGGAAAGCGGACGTTAAACGACGACGATGATGATGATGATGATGATATATATATTTATAATGATAAATATATGTATATAGCTTTTGATAAATATATACATGACCACAAATATTGCAGGCTAAGCTTAGCCCATTCATTACAATGGTGGTATGTTTTCAATTGCCTTGTTTTTCTTCAAAAATACCCATTCCTTCCTTTACTTGTCTCATCCATTTGTGACAATGACGAGCATTGCTTCCCCCAGTTAATCTCCCGTATCTCACAAATCTTCAACGAGGGTTTTACATCATCCTTAAATCATAGTCTTGCTTTCTGTTGGGGGGACACTTTCCGCAAACACAACTGCCATGTAGTATTTGCTTAGGGATCCTCCGACCTTTCGTCCAGACAAGGTCTCGGTCACCTCAGTGCTCAGGAAGTCGACTCCACCCAATACTGCCATGTCTGGAACCCTGCAAGGACCAGCCAACATCTCTGCTGGAAGCATTCAAAGACCCTTAGATGATGCCTGTAAAGGGGTCCCTGTTTCACATGAGTAAACGAGTGATGGCAACACACATGCATGGTACACACACACACACACACACACAACACCACACATAGCATTTAATAAACACAAGATTCAAATGTCAGCTACATTTAGTTTCATGCTCTGGTAGTACAATATTCAGACAATGCCATATAGCATGCTCGTCCAACTACTGTACCATCAGGGCATGAAACTATTTGTAAGGCACAGTGAAATCCTGTGTACATTAAATGATATTTATCTCTCTCTGGATGGATGGAGTAATCTTGTGTTGATCCTACCGAAAATGGAACGGTAGACCCTGCAGTGGAAGTGTTAAGACCGATCCTGCTGGGGGTGTTAAGCACTTGTGACAATCTTACATAAAAATACCTGTGCGATACCATGTAAAAGTGCCTGTGCGGTGCCACGCAAGAGCACCTGTATGGTGCCACATAAAAGCACCGAGCACACCACGCAGAGTGGTTGGCATGTTGGGAAGGGCAACCAGCTGTAGAAACCATGCCAAAATCAGACTGGAGTCTGGTGCAGTTCCCCCAGACGGCCAGCTCTGGTCAAACTGACCAACCCATGCCAGCATGGACAAGAGATGTTAAATGATGATGATGATGATGATGATGACATTAGCATTTTATGTCCCTATTTTTCTATGCTGGCATGTACTGGCTGGTTTGACCTGTGGATCTGGCAAGTTAGAGAACTGCAGCCAGCTCTACGGTCTGCTTTGGCATGGGTTTCTACAGCTGGATGCCCTCTGAGAGTGTAATGGGTGCTTTCATGTGCTGCCAGTTGCATGACATTGGCATCGGCCATAACTATGATTTCACTTGGCTTGATGGGGGTCTTCTTCTCAAGCATGGCATATCGCCAAGGGACTTGGTCATTTGTCATTGCCTCCATGAGGCCCAATGCTTGAAAGATGCTTTTTACGTGCCACTGGCATGGGTGCTAGTTATGTGACGCCGGCATCGGCCACAATAATACACCAAACTCTGACAGTTCCGTTCTTTCACCACTGATGTGTTATGGAATATAAATGTGGTGAACACCAAGTAGCGTAGGGGGTGACACTTGCTAAGGAATAAACCTGGATTTCAGAACCTTTGAAAGCATCCTTGACAATGTAGAAACACTGACAAAAACAATACATACATGCACACATATATACATATACATATATATATATATATGTATATATATATATATATATATATATACAATTAAACCTTGGGAGAGGCATTATGCCGGTAATAATTACCGGCATAATGCCTCTCCCAAGGTTTAATTGTATTTCTTTCAACACACGTATCCACATCAAGAATCTTGCACACGAAATACACATACGAAATATATATATATATATATATATATATATACAGACAGACAAATATATATATATATATATATATATATATATATATATATATATATATATATATATATATATATATATATATATACACACATGTAAACACACATGTATTACATACTGACCTATCGGTGGCACCGAAGGAGAAGGAGTAGTGCTGAAAGGCACTTTTATGATAAAGGGAGAACAAAATTGTTTGCATTCTTGGAGACTGTGGAAACGGTTGGTATTTCCTCCACAACCACCGTAGATAAACTCGTCACACTGCCTCGTAACCATATTGAAGTAATATTGTTTCAAGTGGGCAAGACATATCCCTGACTCTTTTGGTTGAAAACAGATATCTGGAATGGTGGAATGGTAGAATAGCGGAATAGCATATTAGTGGATTGGCAGATGAATGAAATATTAGAATTGCAGAATGGGAGATTGGTAGAGCGTTGCTTGTTGGAATGGTAGAATGGTGGTTTAGAGGTTGGAAGGGTCGATGGAATTATAAAATGGTAAATAGTGAGACGTTGGTAAGTAAGAACAGTAGAATGGTAAAGTGGTGGATGAACAGAATATTGAAGTGAGGGAATGGTGGTATGGTATGGTCCTTTGGTGTATATTTTCTTCATCTTTTAACCAGGAGTGAAGGTCAGTGCTCATCTTGTTTTAGAGGGCCTCCAAGAATACCAGGAAAGAAAGAAGGGGTCCTAAAGGGGCCCATGGTGCCAGATGGTTCTATTAAACCAGTTGATTAGCAGAATGGTATAATGGTGCAATACTAGATTAGAAAATAACAGACTGACAGAATTGGTGAAATGGTAGAGAAGTAAAATAATGGTTGAGTGTAGAACTTATATAATTTGAATTATACAATGTCGGAATGGTATAATGGTAGTAAGAAAGTCTAATGGCAGAATACTCTGTCTGAAGAATAGTATGGCAGAATGATGAAATAATGGAAGTAGCAGAATAGCAGAATGAAAGAATGCTGAAAATAGTGGAATCATGTAATGGGTGTTTGCATGGAATGGTTAGAATTGGTAGAATAATGTTGGAATAATTGGATGGTAGAGAAGGATTGGAGGAATAACAGAATGGTAGATTTTGGACTGAAAGAATGGCAGAATGATAAAGCGTGTCGGCGCTAGATACTACTAACCTGCTGATGTTGGGGAAGATAAGGACTTCTATAGTTGAATTTAACAATGTCGGAATAGTATAATGGTAGTAAGAAAGTACAATGATATGACTAATCTGAAGGTTAGAATGGTAGAATGATGAAATAATGGAATAAGCAGAATAGCAGAATGACGGAATGCTGAAAATAGTGGAATCATGTAATGGTGTTTGGATGAAATCGTCAGAATTGGTAGAATAACGTTGGAATAATTGGATGGTAGAGAAGGATCGGAAGAACGACAGAATGGTAGATTTGGGGCTGAAGGAATGGCAGAATGATAAAAGTGTGTAGGTGTTAAGTGTAAGTGTAAGTGTGTGTAAATACTAACCTGCTGGTGCTGGGGAAGATAGGACGGTGGTGGTAATGGTGGTGGTGGCGGTGGCGGTGGTGGAGAAAGGTTTTACGATAAAATGGGAACAGAATTTCTGACAGTCTTGGAGGGTGGGAAAACGGTTGGGATTTCCTCCGCAACCTCCGTACACAAATTCTTCACACGTCCTTGTAACCATATCGAAGTAATATTGATCACTGTAAGCATAACATATTCCTGTCTCTCTTGGTAGAGAACAGATATCTGGAATGGTGGAATGGTAGAATAGCGGTTTAATGGATTTGTACAATGGTTGAGTAGCAGATTAGTGAAATGGTAGAGTTGTGCAATGGTAGAATACTCAATTAGTGATTTGGCAGAATGGTGGAATGGCACAAAGATGGAATGGTGCATTAGCAGATTAGTGGATTGGTAGAATGGTAGAATAGTGGGTTAATGAATTGGCAGAATGATGGAATGGTAAATTAGCAGATTAGTGGATTGAGTGAATGGTAGAATAATGGATTAATGGATTGGCAGAATGCTGGAATGATACAAATGCAGATTGGTAGAATGGTAGAATAGTGGATTAATGGATTGGCAGAATGCTGTAATGATACAAATGCAGATTGGCGGAATGGTAGAATAATGAATTAATGGATTGGTAGAATGCTGGAATGATACAAATGCAGATTGGTGGAATGGTAGAATAGTGAATTAATGGATTGGTAGAATGCTGGAATGATACAAATGCAGAATGGTAGAATAGTGGATTAATGGATTAGCAGAACAATGGAATGATACAAATATAGATTGGTGGAATGGTAGAATAGTAGATTAGTGAATTGGCAAAATGGAAGAATGATGGAATGGTAGAATTGTGCATTAGTGGATGAGTTGAATGGGAGAATGACAGATTAGTGGATTGAGAGAATTGTGGATTAATGGCTTTGTAAAACTTTGGATTATTGGATTGGCAAAATCGTTGATTAATGCCAGTTTCCTAATAATATTTTACTGCAGAACTCTCATCTGTTTTTCAAGGGTCATGAAGCCCTTTACCTATATTTCATAGTCAGCCCTTGCCCTCATCATTTTAAAATAACCCCTTTTCAATAAACCCTGCAACCCACACCAATATTTTACAAAACTTCAATAATTTCCTTAATTTTTTTTTTTTTAAGACATTAAATGAAATAACTGTTTTTTGAGAGAATTCATTCAATAATTTGTTATTTTGGAAATGGTAAATCAAATTGTTATTTTTATAATGTGAATTTTTACTAAAGTGTATTAAAAGTCACTTTATCCATTTCAAAAATGGAAATTTTTCATGAAACTCAGGGTTTCAGGAAATCCTATTTTGAGAAATACGAGTCCAGTCTCTTCTCGCCTCATTACGTTGTTCCTTGGATATAGAAGCTTTGGAGACCAAACACGAAGCAGGGTAAATTTACAAGTAAATGACCTCAGACTTTCGCAGTCCTTCAATACAGCCTCGACAACATGGTAATACAAAGAATAATAACAAAAACACACACGGATAATGATAATAACATAAACACGGAAGGACGATCTCGGGATAGAGAGCCTTTCAGACGAGATGACAAAGTAACGAGATACTTGGCACAACGAAAAGTCTTAGGGCCGCTTCCCCACTGGGGAAGACAATTGGCCTGCAAGAGTCCCGTGCCAGTAACATGTAAAAAGCAGTCGCGTCGGTGCCACGTAAAGAGTGCTGGTGTCAACATACACTGTATAGTGGTTGGTGTCAGGAAGAGCATCCAGCTGTAGAAAGCATGTCAAATCAGACTGGAACCGGGTGCAGCCCTCCAGCTGGCCAGCCCTGGTCAAACCGTCCAACCCATGCCAGCATGGGAAACAGACATTAAAGAATTTATTTATTTATTTATTTATTTATTTATGTGTTTCAGCCAAGTGGCTGCGGTCATGCTGGTGCACCACCGTGAAGAATGATGATAATAATGATAATGATGACATACATATATGACTGTCTATCTATCTAGCTGTATGTCTGTCTGTCTGTCTGTCTGTCTATCTGTCTGTCTATCTATCTATCTATCTACCTACCTATCTCAGTCTGTCTATCTACCTATCTATTTATTTATTTCTCTATCTGTCTACCTATCTATCTCAGTCTATCTATCTATCTATCTATCTATCTATCTATCTATCTATCTATCTATGTATCTACCTATCTCTCTATGTATCCGAGGAAGGGCGAATGGCACCGCGAGTGTCGCGCTGCTCTTCGGCAACTCCAACAACCCGGGTCAACCTTGAGCGACTGCATCACAACTAACGCATTCTATAGTGGATTAGTGGAGGGAAGGTACGACGACGATCTCGGGGCGAACCTGGGCGTCGACGAGGAATACCTGACCCGCCTGTTTAAGACAACCTTCGGACCGGGACCTATGGACAACTTCCAGAGATCCCTGGCCTGGCAGTGCTATCGAGAAGCACTACCCGTTCGGGATAAGCTCTACAGGCATGGCTCGAGAAACACGGGGCCGACCTGTCCGAGATGCCGGCAGAGCGACGAAACCGTGCTGCACGCACTCGTACAGTGTCCCACCATTTCCGAGCTGTGGGCTTACGTCGAACAACTGCTATCGCGTGTGGGACGAGTCGGTCTATCAGCCGAGTCTATCATGAATATTGTCGCGCCTCCTTCCTTTAAACGGGAAGGAAGAGCTATTTTCATCGTACTTGTGGCTATGGCGAAAGAATGTGTATGGTGGACGCGTCTGAAAGGTCTAGAGACAAAGACTTTCCTCTCTGGGCAATCTCTCCTCAACTTCTTCAAGTATCACCTGAAGAGGAAGGTGAGAGTAGAAAGGGAAGTCTTGTCTAGTGAATGCTTCAAAAAAAGATGGGTGAATGTAGCAAGGATGGCACGTGTGAACGACGGAGCCATCTTGAGCATAACCCTATGAACAAGAAAAAAAAAAATAAAACAAAAAGGCAAAAGAGAGTCACTTACTGTTATAGTTTCTTCAATGAGAATATTGACTAAGGTTACCGTGGTCTTTTCCGTAGACTTTCTTTCCACGGCCAAACCTAAACTGTCCTCCCATCCTTTTACACGAGACCATTACTGTGTGATACACGATCCCTATTGATCGGCCTTTTTTTTTTTTTTTTGATCCCTTTTGATCGAACTACCCCCTTTTCCTTCCTACGATCCCTTTTGATCGACCCCCCTTTTTTTTTTCTTCCTCCTCCCAAAAAGAAAAGCTCTACATTGTATTTGTCCCATCTTCGTTGAGCCCTGTGTGGCTAATAAAAGAAATGTATCTATCTATCTTTCTTTCTTTCTGTCTCCCTGTCTAGCTATTTATTTATTTCTCTATCTGTCTACCTATCTATCTCAGTCTATCTATCTATCTATCTATCTATCTATTTATCTATCTATCTATCTATCTATCTATCTATCTATCTATCTATTTATTTATCTATCTATCTATCTATCTATCTATCTGAGATAGATAGGTAGATAGATAGATAGATAGATAGATAGATAGACTGAGATAGATAGATAGAAATGTATCTATCTATCTATCTATCTATCTATTTATTTATCTATCTATCTATCTATCTATCTATCTATCTATCTATCTATCTATCTTTCTAATTGAAGGGATAACTACAATCCCAATACCCATCACACATCTGTGACCTCTTCAGTGACTTTTCAATCAGAACAGGAGGATACACGTGGATGGAAAGGATCGCTGAAGAGGTCACAGATGTGTGATGAAAGATTTCCAGAGAACAGGCATAAGATAAAATCTTTCGTCACATCAGAACAGGAGGACACACGTGGATGGAAGAGTCACTGAAGAAGTCACAGATGTGTGATGGAAGATTTCCAGACAATACTCATATGATAAAACAAGAACAATAACAAAAAAGTGAAGAATGAATATATAGAGCGTGTGTTTATTTGACAAGAAAAGCAAAATGCTCGTCCTGAAATATAACAATATCTGCTTCAACATGATTTCACATCATGAATCTTGCAAAACAAATTCATAAACGTATTTTATTAACTTTTTCATTATTTTTAAGATTAATTGAAACAAAGACAGTAGAACAAAAGGCCCTTGCCTCAAAGATAAGCGTGGAGGAGCTAGAGACACACAAAATAAACTGTGATTAAACCAGCAAACAGCACAAGAAATCAGTGGTGAATATTGCTCCAAAAAAAAATTACAAGAGCCATGCTATTCGGTGCATGTAGGCATGACATACGAAGAAAGAATGGTGGGATGCTGGAATATACGATTAATAGAATGGTAGAATAGTGGAATGGCAGATTGACAGAATGAACAGAGGGAGTAATAGAAGTACAAGAGAGAAGGAGAGAAAGAGATAGAGAGAGAGAGAGAAGGAGGCGGAGGGGGAGGGGAGAGAGAGAGAGAGAAAGGGGGTAATCCAGTAAGAATGTCAAACAGACAGACATGAATACATTTTTAAGACAGGAAGATATGATTATAGGAGGATCTGACTGTTATTTCTAGCGGACTGGAGGACTGTAACGTTATTCATTTAATGGTTGATATCAATAACAACGATAATAATAATAATAATAATAATAATAATAATAATAATGATAATAATAATGATAATAATAATAATAATAATAATAATAATAATAATAATAATAATAATAATAATAATGATGATAATAATAATAATAATGATAATGATAATGATAATAATAATAATAATAATAATAATAATAATGATGATAATAATAATAATAATAATAATGATAATAATAATAATAATAATGATAATAATAATAATAATAATAATATTTTTGAACCAGTTGAAGACACACGAGATGTCGAAATATCGTTCACCAGATAACAAATGGCACTCTTCTTTTAATTTTGACTCTATATCTTCAGGAGGAGTTACCTCAATCCTTTCTATATTAACCAAAATGAAGTAGATTGACAAATTTATTTTTTGAACCAGTTGAAGACACACGAGATGTCGAAATATCGTTCACCAGATAACAAATGGCACTCTTCTTTTAATTTTGACTCTATATCTTCAGGAGGAGTTACCTCAATCCTTTCTATATTAATAATAATAATAATAATAATAATAATGATAATAATAATGATAATAATAATAATCCTTTCTCCTATAGGCACAAGGCCAGAAATTTCTGGCCTTGTGCCTATAGGAGAAACTCAATGAGGGCTTCACACACACAATTGCTGTTCTCCAATCAACAGGTGCACGTTTAGAGTAGGTCCATTCTTGCTACACTCATCACTTTTCCACAAATTCACTGTGAGAAAGAAAACTTGCCTCTCTGTGCCCTCACTTTCTTTTCCAAGTGGAACTTGAAAAATTCAATTAGGGCTTCACTCACCCAATTTTTGTCCTCCAATCAACAGGTGCTCGTTTACAGCAGGTCCATTCACCCTAACCACTCTCGTCACAGTCATCACTTTTTCAAAAATTCACTGCATTTTCCCTCTCTACTTTCACTTTCCAATCCAAGTGGAACCTGAAAAGCACAATGAGCGCTTCACCGAAGAGGAAAGGGTCTTTGTTTAATCCTTTCAGCCTCGTCCACCACCACACACACAGCCTCTTTTCACCGTAACCAGCAACACAGAGGACCACTGCCTGTCCTGGTCAGTCAAAGGTGGACGATGGGTTGATCCTTGCAATGGACTCACAAAATAATCGGATTCGTCCTACACGCGACAACAGCTGTTTGACATAACTCCACCAATCAGACAACACCTGGACACTGCACGAGTTCATGTAGTGCCATTCAATCGCTCTGGACAACAACAACAATCCTTTCTCCTATAGGCACAAGGCCTGAAATTTGCGGGGGAGAGGGATAGTTGATTACATTGAACCCCCAATATTCCACTGGTACTAAATTTTATCGGAGCCCGAACGGATGGGCAGGCAATGTTGACCTCGGCGGAATTCGAACTCAGAATGTAGCGGCCGACGAAACACCACTGAGCATTTCGCCCGGCGTGCTAACGATTCTGCCAGCTCGTCACCTTAATAACAACAACAACAACAACAACAGCAATAACAGCAGCTTTCTGATTTCACCAATTTTTAAAGCAGGCGGGGTGGGGATAACCGAGAACATTGGTCACAAGAGCAACTACTACTACTACTACTACTACGACTACTACTACTAATAATAATAATAATAATAATAATAATAATAATAATAATGATAATAATAATAATAATGATGATAATAATAATAATAATAATAATGATAATAATAATAATAATAATAATAATAATAATAATGATAATAATAATAATAATAATAATAATAATAATAATAATAATAATGATGATGATAATAATAATAATAATAATAATAATAATAATAATAATAATAATAATAATAATAATAATAATAATGATGATGATAATAATAATAATGATAATAATAATAATAATAATAATAATAATAATAATGATAATAATAATAATGATAATAATAATAATAATAAATAATAATAATAATAATAATAATAATAATAAATAATAATAATAATAATAATAATAATAATAATAATAATAATGATAATAATAATAATAATAATAATAATAATAATAATAATAATAATAATGACGACCTGAAGTGGGAAATACGAAGGTTTTTGTCGATGAGGAGAGTAGACGTGATACCAATAGGTAATTGGTGCACTTGGGAGTATCACCATTCATCTGCCAACATGGTTCAAAAATGATCGGTGCAGGTGTGAAGATAGAACACCAACAAAAATCAGCATTGCTTGGAACTGCAAGAATTCTTCGCTGGGTTCTTGAAGAAGCATGACCAATTAAAACAAGTGTCACCTTAGTCTGTTGGCTGCGGACAGTTGAGATTTTCCGCCATACCCAGCAAAATGAAGCTGAGAGTTTTCATAAGATGGGCTACTCAACCTGAAGAAAATTCTAACTGGGCCCCACCTGTAAGGTCATGCGCTGTTTATCTTGATATGAGATCACCATGTCATGCACATATGGTTGTGATGCATGTACCTGGTGTACTCTTATCAGACAGGTAGTGATGATGGGTGTACTGGGCTTTGTATATTTGTACCCCAGTGTCACTTTGA
Source organism: Octopus bimaculoides (assembly GCF_046866305.1). Taxonomy (NCBI): domain Eukaryota; kingdom Metazoa; phylum Mollusca; class Cephalopoda; order Octopoda; family Octopodidae; genus Octopus; species Octopus bimaculoides. The sequence goes on along the minus strand of NC_142957.1, from coordinate 15,176,278 downwards.
TGGTACGCACTGCTCTCTCACTCAATAATAATAATAATAATAATAATAATAATAATGGTAGTAAACATAAGAGCACCACAGCAAACCACAGCACATACCCAAGGCGCACAGAGCTGCGCTCGGTAGTGAAGTGAAAGCACGTTATGAAAATAAAACTACTGAACAATAATAATAATAATAATAATAATGGTAATAATAATAATTTATTTAATTTATTTAGTTTAGCTAGTAGAATGGGGAGGGTAATGGAGAGAGAGAGAGAGAGAGATTAAGAAAAGAAGAGAGAGATAGAAATGCACACAAGCAAAGTGTCTCAGGACACACTAAGAGACAGAGAGATGAGGAAATATAGAAAGTGAGAGAGAGAGAGAGAAATAGAGAGATAAAGAGAAATAGAGGGAGAGAGAAAGAGAGGGAAAGACAGAGAGAGAGAGAGAGAGAAATAGAGACAGATAGAGAGATAAATAAATAGAGAGAGAGAAAAAGAGAGATAAAGAGAAAGAGAGGGAGAGAGAAAGAGAGGGAAAGACAGAGAGAGAAAGAGAAATAGAGACAGATAGAGAGATAAATAAATAGAGAGAGAGAAAAAGAGAGATAAAGAGAAATAGAGGGAGAGAGAAAGAGAGGGAAAGACAGAGAGAGAAAGAGAAATAGAGACAGATAGAGAGATAAATAAATAGAGAGAGAGAAAAAGAGAGATAAAGAGAAATAGAGGGAGAGAGAAAGAGAGGGAAAGACAGAGAGAGAAAGAGAAATAGAGACAGATAGAGAGACAAATAAATAGAGAGAGAGAAAAAGAGAGATAAAGAGAAATAGAGGGAGAGAGAAAGAGAGGGAAAGACAGATAGATAGACAAATAAATAGAGAGAGAGAAAAAGAGAGAGAGTAAGTGAGTGCGTAAATGAATAAAGCAGGCAGATCTAGTAGAATGATATTGGTTTAAGGGTTCACTTACCTGATGGTGTCAGGGGCAATTTCTCCTCCTTTGGCTTGCAAACGGCCATACAGGAGTCAACGGTAGGGAACCTGTTAGCGTTTCCCCCGCATCCTCCATAAACAAACCTCTCGCACAGTTTGGTGTCTTTGTTGTAGAAGTAGTGGGGCATATAGGCGTAACACAGGCCTGGTTCAGCGGGCATCTGGCAGAGAACTGGTGATGGGGGATAAATGAAAAAAGTAGTGAGTGAGAGCGAGTGTGATTGGCTTGATAACTGATGAGATGCCGGAACAGATTTCACCCCCGACATCCGAAACTCAGAGTTTTATTATGGCAACCGAATAATTTTCACATTATATTACAGATAAATTCCTCTATTTACATAATATCGAAGTCTCAATCATTCTCTTGTTGTCATAATTTTAATATCACAGATCCCTATGGATCACACAGGTTGTAATCCTTTGAAACATATGTAGGAATAAAGTATGCAATTATAACATGCGTTTTCTCCAATCCTTAAATTCTTATATATATATATATATATATATATATGTAGTGCCCCTGGACTGGCTCTTGTGCAGGTGGCACATAAAGTACACCATTTTGAGCATGGCCGTTGCCAGTACCGCCTGACTGGCCTTCGTGCGGGTGACATGTAAAAGCACCCACTACACTCTCTGAGTGGTTGGCGTTAGGAAGGGCATCCAGCTGTAGAAACTCTGCCAAATCAGATTGGAGCCTGGTACAGCCATCTGGTTTCACCAGTCCTCAGTCAAATCGTCCAACCCATGCTAGCATGGAAAGCGGACGTTAAACGACGACGATGATGATGATGACGATATACTGTGAAAATTATAAGGGTAGAAAACTTTTTAAAATTTTCATACCGATGGTTAGCATGCGTAATAAAAGTCAATAGACAACATGTTTTCATATGTAAAAGTGTATAGTATTTATACACAGAGAGGTGACTCTCTACAGGATACCTTACATGCTAGAGAGGGCAGCCAAACCCGAACCACGGAAAAAAGTAATTCCAAAGAGAATGGAAACAACAATTTATATATATATATATATATATATATATATATATATAAAGCGATCAAATAAGTACTGGGCTTAGAAAAATATAAGTCCTGGGGTTGATTTCTTCGACTAAAACTTTTTAAGGCTGTGCTCCAGCGTGACCACATTTAAAAGACTGAAACAAACAAAGGAATAAAAGAATATGAGAAAAGAAAAAAATGAAGAAGAGGTCTTACTTTTGGGGTCGCAGAGATATTTGCAAGCTTCTTTTGTTTTGAAAGAGTTGCGGTTACTTAAGCAGTACCCTGGTGGTGCCTTTTGGCAAGTACCACTTGTCATGTTATAGTACCACGATGGGCCGATGGCGTCACAAAGTACTGGTTTCTCAAGTAAAGAGCAAACATCCGTAGCTGAAATGGTAGGGAACACCGTTGGCTTTAGATAAATGATAACAGTAGCATTTCTCTGTGTGTGTGTGTGTGTGTGTGTGTGTGTGTGTATGTGCATATGTATATATGTATGCATGTGTGCGTGTGCATGTACGTGTATATGTGCATACGTATGTGTGTGTGTATGTGCATGTGTGTACGTATATATGAATGCTTGCGTGCATGTGTGTGTGTATGTGCGTGTGTATGTGCATGTGTGTGTGTATGTGCGTGTGTATGTGCATGTGTGTATGTAAATATGTATGCATACGTGCATGTGTGTATGTATGTGCATATATATGTATGCATGCATGTGTGTGCATACGCATGTGTATGTGTATGTGCATGTGTGTACGTGAACTGGAGCAACATGAAATAAAGCGTCTGGCTCAAGAACACAACACACAGCCCGGTCCAGGAATCGAACTCACTACCTCATGATTATGAGCCTGACACTGTAACCACTAACCCGTGCACCAACAACAAAATAACAACAAAACCAATATAACAAGAACCAAAGAAATTGGTAAATATAATCATCAGAAATCTTACGTTTCTCTTTCTTGATCGGAACCGTGGGTTTGCCAAGGAACGGTTGGCATGCCTTCTGGCAGGTTTCCAAAGTAGCAAATCGGTTGGCATTGCCTCCACATCCACCATAGGCAAATTCTTCACACTGTTTCGATGCCATATTAAAGAACCACTGCTTGCTGTAGGCATAACATGTCCCTGAATCTTGCTTCAGTTGGCATATTCCTGTAGAATTACATAAGGGTCAAACATTGTACTGGGTGTGATTAGGGGTC
>NC_142957.1:15145578-15168078 GCF_046866305.1 Octopus bimaculoides | reverse complement strand
GCGATGAGGGATGTAAGTTATGTATGGGAGTGTTGGTTATGATTGCATCATCATCATCATCATCATCATCATCATCATCATCATCATCATCATCATCATCATCATCATCATCATCATCATCATCATCAGCAACATCACTGTAAGGTGACGCTGGGAACGATCACGCTCAAATGGTGCTATTTACGTGCCACTGGCACGGAAGCCAGACAGCTGCTCTGGCAATGATCACGGTCGGACAGTGCTGTTAGTGCTCCACTGGCACAGGTGCCGTTATATATATATATATATATATATATATATATATATATATATATACATATAAATATATATTGGATATTGAGAAAAAAGGAGGTTGCCAGAATTTTGGAAAAAAATTTTTTTTTTTATTCATTATCATTAGCGCTTTCGTTCGTTTTTCAAACTTGTTAAATAAGATTGTGAATGAACAAAATAAGCTGTTCATTTATATAAAACAGATGTTTTGTTGTTTTGTTTAGAAAGAGGAGAACATTGTTTTTGTTTTTTGTTTTTTGTTTTTTTTTCTTTTGGCGGGGTGAGGTTCCAGAACATCTGTTTTATATAAACGAACAACTTATTTTGCACATTCGCAATCTTATTTGACAAGTTCAAAAAACAAATGAAAACGCTAAAAATGATGAATAAAAAATTTTCTTGAAAAATTTTGGCAACATCCTTTTTACTTATATATATGTGTGTGTGTGTGTGTATGTGTGTACATATATATATATATATATACACAATCATACAAAACCCCCTTTTTTTATATTTATTTTTACTCACACACACACATATATATATATATATATATATATATGGGAGAATATACAAATAATAACAACAGACGAGGACAGGTGGTATATATATATATATATATATATATATATATATATATACATATACATACATACACACATACATTATATATATATATATATAATCAAGAAGAAGTAATAAACCTCATTCAATCTATAGAAAGTTGAACTATAAGGTAACCATATAAACTGTGGTTCATGTATTTATATAATAAAGAATAAGGCGAAAATGGAGAGGTAATTAATAAAATTATCTATTAATTATAAAATATGACAACATCTCTGACAATTGCTTGGATTCGGAAATCTTCAGATAATTAATTTATAAAATTAAAATCATTATAAGATGAATCTCTTCATCTTATAATGATTTTAATTTTATAAAGTAATTATCTAAAGATATCCGAATCGAAACAGCTGTCAGAGACGTTGCCATATTTTATAATTAATAAATAATTTTATTAATTACCTCTCCATTTTCTCCTTATTCTTTATTATATATATATATGTGTATATATATATATATATATATTTAGACAAAAATAGTTATGGTGAAACCCAGGGCAAGCCCATAGACCAGCCATAACTATGTTTATCTACATACTCTACTGCTCTATAACTTAGAGTATGCTTCTCTTTCAGATCTATGACTAATTGATGATATATATATGTGTGTGGAAAACTGATGTTAAATGATAATAATGACGATGACGATGATGGTGATGATGATGGTGATGATGATGATGAAATGTATAAGATTTGTGAATGTATAAGATTTGTGAATGTATAAGATTTTGTTAAAGTATAAAGATACTAATATCCTGGCGTTGGAACTCAATATACATAATGCTTCCAAAATAAAGTGCTAGGCAGGTAGAGAGTGTAACATGAAGTTAAAGAAGTGACAAGGAAACAGGAATTAAGTAATTAACATTCAATAGCTTACAGCTGTATTCCCATGGGGAAAACATTTTGAAAGCCGGAAGCGTTTTACATCCTCGGTCTCAGAGCAACTGGCAGCAATTAACAGGGAAAAGCAAAAAACAACATGAGAGTTTGCGGATGTAAGCAGGAAGTTGTGGGAGGGTGAAAAAATGTTGATGACAAAGGAAGACGGTTGAAGCGAATAGGTGAGTAGAGTACAGAAGAAAAAATAGAGCGTGGAAAGAGGTTAATGATAGAGCAGGAAGTACTCTATTAGCCACGGTTGAAAGAATTCAAGGGGGAAAAAAACCTCGTAATTTAAATCAATCGGAAACATGGTTTCACGGTTAAATATGACACACTCTTTCTCGCTTCCGATGTGTTTTAAATTAATGTTTTTTTTTCCCTTATACTCCTTCCCGCCATCGTAACTCCTGCTGTATCGTTTGGCGTTTCCTCTGTACTGAATCCTTCTCTCTCCTTCTCATCTGTTTCCAGCCTCTCTTCTGCTTCTCCTTTCTCATTCCTTTTCCCCTCCATCGCCAAGTTTCACCGTCCCAGAGCTTCTTGTCAATTGTGTGTGCGTGTGCAAATTCGAGTTGTTTTTTGTGTGCCCCCCGTGAATCGATGACAGATGTTCTGGCATCAAGTGTTCTGTAACGTGCTCTGATAAAGAACTGTTCCGCCTTTCCGTTTGTCCCCATTCCCATCTGAGAACTTTTTGAAAGACTCTATCTCAAATGTTAGGGAGACAGTCTGTTACTTCCACCAGTAAGAAGGATTCCTGATGATGACGCTGACAAACACCAGCCAAAATGGATTCTGTTTTAAATTATGTCAATTCTCTCTCTCCCTCTCTCTTTCTCTCTCACTATCTATATATATACAGGGTGTCCAGAAAGTCTGGCTATATGGAGTAAATAAAACCATAACATAAACAATTAAATATAAGAAATAATAATTTCTTAAAGTGTGTGTTAACCCCCCCATGTACCCAGACTTTGTGGACACCCTGTATATACGTGTGTGTGTGTATATGTATGTATATGTATATATATATATATATATATATATATATATATATATATATATATATATATATATACACACACACACACACACACACACGCACATATATATATATATATATATATATATATATATATATATATATATACATAAATATATATGTCTATATATACATATATACATGAATATACGTATATATGGATATACACATTCACACACATATATATATATATGCATGTATGCATATATATATGTGTGTGCATGTGTGTATATATATATCATCATCATCATCGTCGTCGTTTAACGTCCGCTTTCCATGCTGGCATGGTTTAGAAAGTTAGGCAGGAGTTAGTGCACAGGAAGACTGCTCTGAGATTGAGTGTCTCCCTTGGCATGGTTTCTAAACTTGGATGCCCTTCCTAACGCCAACCACTTCATAGAGGGGACTGGTTGCCTTTTACATAAATATCATCATTGTTTTAACACCTACTTTTTCATGTCACATGGGCTAAATGAAAGTAAGCTAAGATAGTTTTCTACAGTCACAAGTCCTTCCTAATGCCAACCCCTGTCTATTCCCAAGCGATGTAATAACCTGCAAGTCTATTAAACAACAAATGGTTTAGGCATGTTGACACAGACAACTGCAAACAAATGACACCGTTCAAATGAGCCTTTCATTTACAATGACTGTGCAACATATGAAGATGAGGGGAATATGAACTCACTCAAACACACACACACAGATATACATACATAAGTGCGTATGTATATATATATATCTAAAGTATACGGAAAATAAAGAAATATTGATCGACAACAATTGACTTACAGCAATTATTATTTTTCAGTTCAATACAAATAGACTGCATCCTATCTAACAGCTGTTTCTGCCTCCAATGTTATATGGTATTGCCATTGAAAATTCTAAAAATAATATTCATCATATTTGGTAATAAAACCAATCTGCAACATGGAGTTTCATCAGAGTGAAGAAAATTACATACATAAAAGAAGAGGAGCCTAGAAAGGAAAAGAAGAGGCTGAATATATTTTCTTTTCTCTTTTATGTATGTATTTTCTTTCATTCTGGTGAAGCTATATCTTCCAGATCAGTTTTATTACCAAATATGATGAATATTGCTTTTAGAACATCAATGGCAATACCATATAACATTGGAAGCAGAAACAGCTGTTAGATGGGATACAGTCTATTTGGATTGAATTAAAAAATAATAATTGATGTAAGTCAATTGTCGCTGATCAATATTTTCTGTTTACTTTAAATCTGATTCCTGATAAACTCATGTTTATCTTTGTCATTACCTGTAACCTATGACCATAAAATGCTTGCATGTGTATGCCCAGGGTTAAACATAGGTAATTATACCGGTAGTATAATGGATACTTTTATCCCTTAGACGGTTATTCCAACCTCTAACTCTACTAACCTTATATATATATATATATATATATATATATATATATATATATACATATATAAAACGCATAAACTGAGCCTGAAAGATTGGTTTAAGATACATGGGATATTTTATAAATATGCCTGCTCAAGTATCATAAAAGCATGAAACTATTAGTAACTCTTTCAGTTGTGTCCCATGGCAACTGCCTTTTCATCACTCAAAGCAACTCCTCACTCTAACCTCCAACCCCTTCTCAAGACCCACACATGAAAGGTTACATTGAACCCATCCACCCTTTTAACCAACATCTAGCTCTACCCTCTTACACACCCATCCTGCTCTACTACCAACCAGCCCACTCACCCCTAGCTCACCTCAATTATCCCTCAACACTTCCTCTTATCTATATCTCCTCATCCACTCTTATACCTCTAGATCAATGTTTCTCAACCATTTTTTTTATCTATGGACCCCTTCGATTATTATTTTATTCTGGTCGACCCCCATAGCCATTCGATGTTTAAGAATTAGTTTTATAGAAACTTCTTTGAAAATTCTTATCTTGAGGTTGAATAATGTAAAATATTAAAGAAAGAAACCCAGCTGTTTCTTGCAATAAATACCAGTACATACATCTAAAGTAGGAGTACTCAACCATTTCTTATCTATGGACCCCTTCGATTACTATTTTATTCTGGTGGACCCCCATAACCATTTGATGTTTAAAAATAGTTTTATAGAAACTTCTTTCAAAATTCCTATTTTGTAGGCTGAACTATGTAGTGTTAGTGAAAGAAATCTAAATATTTTTTGCAATACATACATCTAAAGCAGGGGTTCTCAACTAATCTATGGACCCCTTTGATTGTTATTTTATTCTGGTGGACCCCCATAGCCATTCGATGTTTAAAAACTTGTGGCTGTTTCGTGCAATACATCTAAAGCAAAATATTTCAAGGGCCCTGAAAATACTATTGTAGATCCCCAATTTACTATTTTGTTTCATGGACATCCCAAAATCTTGTTATGGACTGTTAGGAGGGGGCCATATGGATCACTGCTCCAGAGTAACCTTCCCACTTTCCTTTCTCTTACTGTCCCTGCTGCATTCACCTCCTACCCTCTCTACATCTTTCTCTCACCACCCCTTCTCCACCACCACCACCACCACCTGGGATGCTTTCTCACCACTTGCCCTTTCTCCCTGCTCTTGCCCTTTGTCTCTATGAAACCCTCTGATTCGCTCATTGCTCTTTCTGCTCCACTTAAACCAACTGCCTTATCAACTCCCTGTTTCCTTGTCCTTTCGCTATCCTCTCTCTACGCCTCGTCACCCTTCCAAACAAACTCCTCACCTTTTACCTCCCACCACGACTCCCACACCTCTCATTCCTCAATCCCTTACACGCTTTCTCATTTCTTTTCCTTCATATCTTTTTGTCCATGCTTATCCTTCTAATCTAGAATAACCCTGCCACCCATCAACAAAACACACATTATCCCTGTTTCCATCCTGTCCTTTCCCTTCTAACTAACACCCGACACGAGCCCCAGCCCTTTCTCTTTCCCCACCTCCCGCAAATACTCGCTTTCTTAACAAGGTCTACTCTTTTACTGTCACAGCTAACCACCCTGTCACAATCATTTCTTATCAAACTTCACCCTCCATCACTGTGCCCACCCTCAGTTCTATTTTCCTTCATATTTAGGGGACAAATTTAGGCTCCCAACACTCAAAGGTGGCAAAGTGACCTTTCCACAGCTGGTGCCATGAAAATGTCAAACAGAACACTCTAGGAACTGGTTGGTAGCAGGAAGGAAATTCAACCGCAGAATGGATGCCAAGGTGCCTATATATATATATATATATATATATATATATATATATATATATAAGGAAAATAAGACAAGGTAGAAAATGTTAAACTAATTTTATCACGAAGTACATTTTGTCCTGGTTTCAGTCTTTTCGACTTTTTCAACTAAGAGTAAAAACAAGGAAAACAATTAAATTGAAGAAAAAAATTCAATTAAATTTTTTCTTTAATTTAATTTAATTGTTTTTCTTCTTAATCAATATATCCACCTTCATTTTTACTCATAGTTGAAAAAGTAAAAAAAGACAGAAACCGGTACAAACCTTTACAAAATATAATTCATGCTAAAATTATTTTAGCATTTTCTACCTCGTCTTATCTTTCTTATACATATCAACTCATGTGTTACTTTTCAACCATCTACATATATATATATATATATATATATATATATATATATATACACCCACACACATATATACATATATATATATATATACACATACACACACATATATATATATATATATACGCACACACTCACACTCACACACACACATATATATATATATATATACACATATAGTTTTAAAGCATATCTATTATACTGTTGCTTTTAGCCCTGGGAGAGTGCTTAACCCAACAATCAAAGGCAGTCCAGTCATGACCACTTCATTTTGTTCATATATAGACCATCCATAACTACATTATCCCCTTTTGACAGTATAATCTAACTTGAGGGAGATTTGGTTGCTATTTCTAGCTTCTGATATAAAGCTGAAATGAAGTAAATGTTGTCTAGATAGAGAAAGAAAATCCCTTGCCCTGCTTTGCTAGAAATAGTAGCTAAATATACTTCAATCCACAGTCACACCACTTCCGATCATAGCTTTGCCAGCTCAGGACTGGACTGACCTAGGGCTAAACAACAAGCATCACATTAGATCATGTAGTTCTAGATATACTCTCTCTAAAGATAAGATGGAAAGGGCAAGGCTGGAAAGCCTCTGATCTTAGAATCTAGGTTGTTCTATGATTAAACAATGAAAAGGAAGGACACATTAGATAATGTAACCCTAGGTCCCCCCCCCCCTCACAGAATACAAACTAATAGTATACCAATTAAGAAAAATACCATCCCTATAATAGACAAGGGGACAAAAGGAAGGTACTGTCTTGATATGATAAGGGTTTTAGTTTGAAATTCAGAAAGAAGGCTGGAAGTTACAACAGCCAAAACATAAGAAGAAGAGGTTAGTCTTCAAACATATATACCCATTGTGGCCCCTAAACTCTAATTATTCCCTCCCTCCTACCCTTTCTTATTCAGCCTTATATATCTATTGCAGTACTAGACACCTTTTCTTCAACCAAACACACATCCCCCACATAAATGTATTAATCAATGAAATTCCAACTTAAGTCTGATTTTTCACATTTTATTATTTGCAATTTTTATAATTTTAAAAATATTGTTTTCTACTCTAGGCACAAGGCCCGAATTTTTTGAGGAGCGGTGAGTGGGGGGAGTCGTTTAGATCAACCTGCTACTTAATTTATCGACCCCGAAAGGATGGAAGGCAAAGTGAACTTTGGTGGAATTTGAACTCAGAATGTAGCGACAGGTGAAATAGCACTAAGCATTTTGTCTGGCGTGCTAACATTTCTTATTTCTTTACTGCCCACAAGGGGCTAAACATAGAGGGGGGCAAACAAGGACAGACAAAGGGATTAAGTCGATTACATCAACCCCAGTGCATAACTGGTCCTTAATTTATCGACCCCCGAAAGGATGAAAGGCAAAGTCGACCTCGGCGGAATTTGAACTCAGAACTTAACGGCAGAAGAAATACCGCTAAGCGTCTTGCCCGGCGTGGTAACGTTTCTTATTTCTTTATTGCACACAAGGGGCTAAACATAGAGGGGGGCAAACAAGGACAGACAAAGGGATTAAGTCGATTACGTCAACCCCAGTGCATAACTGGTCCTTAATTTATCGACCCCCGAAAGGATGAAAGGCAAAGTCGACCTCGGCGGAATTTGAACTCAGAACTTAACGGCAGACGAAATACCGCTAAGCATTTTGCCCAATGTGCCAACGTTTCTGCCAGCTCACCACCTTCAACATTTATTAATATGTTCTTCTATACACAATCATACAAACTCACACACACACACACACACACACACACACACACACACACACACACACACACACACACACACACATACATACATATATATTAGACAGAATGAGATAACAAAGCCAAGGCTACCAATACCTTCTAGATATCAATACCTCTATATTCCCTATCTTTTCAACAATAATTTAAACTCAAATATTTTCTCACACTGTCTCTGATGAAGGGATATCCATGACATCCCAGAAACAGCTGTAAGACTCATCATCATCGTTTAACGTCCGCTTTCCATGCTAGCATGGGTTGGACGATTTGACTGAGGTCTGGTGGACCAGGTGGCTACACCAGGCACCAATCTGATTTGGCAGAGTTTCTACAGCTGGATGTCCTTCCTAACACTGACCACTCCGAGAGTGTAATGGGTGCTTTTACGTGCCACCACCACGAAGGCCAGTCAAGTGGTACTGGTGTGTATATATATATATATATATATATATATATATATACACACCTAGTGTTGTCCTAAAGACAATAAAACTTCCCCTTCTGTCCCTTCTTATCCCAATATAACTACTGTTGGCTTAAACACTAAATACATCCCTCTTCAAACATACACATCCACTGTTATTTGAAGCACTACACACACACACACTACATGCCCACACACGCACACCCTCTTGTTCCCTTTTTTCATGCTTCCCCTGCTGCCCTCCCTTATTCAACTTTATATACTTGCTGTAATCCTAAAGACTATAAATATCCCTTTTAAGACCCCCTTTTTTTTTCAATCATAAATAACCATTGTTACCCTAAACACTTTACACACACACACACATCCTCTCTTGCTCCTCTTTTCAAACTGCCCCTCTTCACCTCTCCCATGCAACCCTATATACTCACTGTTGTCCCAAACACTATATACACATATATATCCCTTGCCTCTTCTTTTTCAACCCTATATACCGGTTATTGCCTTAAATGCTATAAATCTCCCTTTTTGCCCCTATTTTCAACTCTATATTATACCCAGCATTTCCCTAAACACTAAATCACTTCTCTTTCTTACAAAACTCTTTGCTCAAAGCAACATTACACCTAAAATTATACTAATGTGTCCATCTGTTCTAATTTAATTAAATTCTATGTCTCTGTGCAGCTGAGGATTGCTCTGCATTTAAATTGATGTAATGATTGCATTGTTCAATTAAATGGAGTTGCATGAAACAATCATACTGCATTACATCTGGATATCCTTGTTGCGTATTTTGATTTTAATCACCTTATTTTGAAACTATATGGATAACACAGTACTAAATTCCTTGTTACTTATGTGGTTTTGATTCACCTTATTTTGAGCTGTGCAGATAATATCAGACTGACTTGGTGCCTCAACTTAAGCACCTAATTGAACTGAATCTTAACTATTTCTTATGTATATATATATATCTGCATACATGCATATATGTATATCATCATCATCATCGTTTAACGTCCGCTTTCCAAGTTAGCATGGGTTGGACGATTTGACTGAGGACTGGTGAAACCGGATGGCAACACCAGGCTCCAATCTAATTTGGCAGAGTTTCTACAGCTGGATGCCCTTCCTAACGCCAACCACTCAGAGAGTGTAGTGGGTGCTTTTACGTGTCACCCACATGAAAACGGCCACGCTCGAAATGGTGTCTTTTATGTGCCACCCGCACAAGAGCCAGTCCAGGGGCACTGGCAACGATCTCACTTGGCTTGCCGGGTCTTCTCACATATATATATATGCATACATGCATATGTATATATATTTTATTCTACTCCATTGCATATTTGGTGATAGATGTAATCTATCAACATGCTTAACACAAACTTATGGCCCCTTCGCTGTTTTAGCTGGGTCTGCTCTGCCATAAGCATTTGGGGCAGAATTCCAGTTTGAGGTGACCTTCCTCCCTCCCTACTACAAGTTTCAGGGACTTTGCAAAAGATTACAGTTACTAACTCCCCCTCCAACTAAAAAAATAGAAAGAAAAAAAAAACCTAAAAAAGCTAATTACAAAATTCAACAACTTGCAAAATTTGGTAAATTATAAAATTCAGTAAATTGCAAAATTTGATTAATTATATGACAGTTAAAAAAACATTTTAAAATGCACATGACATTAATTTTGGAAATTATATGAGTTTCTTTTCTCAATTTGATTTTTAAAAAGCTGGTAAAACAAAATTACACGTTTATTTAATATAAATTCAGTGAATCTGAAAAGTTCTGCTTTCATGAAGAGTTGAAACGACATTAATGAATATTTCTAGTTTACAAAAAAAACAAATATGAAACGAGTCAAAGGAAACATTCAGTTCATTCTTGCGATTTTCATCAATTAAAGAGACTAACGAATTTTAGATTCCAGTGTATTTTTTTTAAAGATTTTATTTGGTAATTGTCTAATACATTTCTTCAAAAAATACGCTTGCAGTGTAGATTTAAAATAAAATTCGTAGTAAAAAAAAAAAAAGAAAATGGAAGAACATCTTTTGAAATTTCCAAACGATTTCAAGCGGTGAACGGACGGTTATCTGTTTTTTTTTGTTTTTTGTTATCGACTACATTAGCCTGGAGTTGAACCCACAGATGGCTGGTTCTCTTTGTTGCTGAATGTGTGCTGTGGCGTGTGCCGGGTGATGAAGATACGAGACTGCTATGCGCATTTGGCATGAGATGCCTTGAGACCCATCAAAACAATAATCAGGCTGGTTTGAAGAAAAAGGACCACAACATGATGATGACGATGACAGGTGATATATATATATATATATATGTATATATCTATATATATATACATATATATATATATATATATATATATATATATATATATATATATATATATATATATATATATATATATATATATACATGCATGTATATATGGATATGTGTATATATATATATATATATATATATATAGATATAGATATATACATATATCTATATATAAATATATATATCTATATATAAATATATATAAATATATGTATATATATGTATATATATATATGTGTATATATATATATATATATACATATATATATATATACATACATATATATATATATATAAATATATGTATATATATATGTATACATATATGTGTATATATATATATATATGTATATATACACATATATGTATACATATATATATATATATATTTATATATATATATATATATATATATATATATATATATATATATACATATATATATATATATATATATATATATATATATATATATATATATATATATATATATAAATATATGTATATATATGCATATATGTATATATATATATATATATACACAAACACACACATACATATATACATATATATATATAAGTTATATATATATAAACACACACACACACACTATGTGTGTGTGTGTGCGTGTGTGTGTGTGTGTATATATGTATACATGCTCTTCTATTATGTGAGAAGCCATGTAGATCCTCCACAGCCAGAAACCTGTTCTGCTCAGGTCCCTCTCTGCCTTACTCGTTAACATCACATCTCCTAGCATAAAGCCGCTTTCCTCTCAACAGTAGCCCTGTGCAGTCAAAGAGGATGTTAGACGTGCAAAATGCATGGTGACTCCAGAAGTGCTGGTGCCACAAGAAGAGAAGAAAAAAGACCATCTAGTCCACTCTGTAAAGCAGTTGGCATTAGGATGGGCACCCAGCTATTGAAACCACGCCGAGGCAAATACGGAGAGCGATGCAGCCCTTGAGCGTGTTGGGATTGGCCAAACTGTCCAACCGATATCAACATGGGAGACGGATGCAAAAAGATGACCGTGCCGGTGGCACATAAAAAGCACCATTTGAGCACGATCGTTTCCAGCTTTGCCTTACTGGTGGCATGTGAACAAAACATTGGCTGACTTCTGTGCAAGTGGCAGATAAAAAACACCATTTGAGCGTGGCGGTTGCCAGTACCGCCGGACTGGCCCTCATGCCGGTGGCACGTAAAAAGAACCCACTACACTCTCGGAGTGGTTGGCGTTAGGAAGGGTATCCAGCTGTAGAAACTCTGCCAGATCACATTGGAGCCCGGTGCAGCCATCCGCTTTGCCAATCCCCAGTCAAATCGTCCAACCTATGCTAGCATGGAAGGCGGACGTTAAATGATGATGATGATGTATATATATGTATATATATGTATATATATATATATATATATATATATATATATATATATATATATCGGAGTGGTTGGCGTTAGGAAGGGCATCCAGCTGTAGAAACTCTGCCAAATCAGATTGGAGCCTGGTGCGGCCATCTGGTCCACCAGTCCTCAGTCAAATCGTCCAACCTATGCTAGCATGGAAGGCGGACGTTAAATGATGATGATGATGTATATATATGTATATATATGTATATATATATATATATATATATATGTATATATATACATATATATATATATATATATATATATATATATATATCGGAGTGGTTGGCGTTAGGAAGGGCATCCAGCTGTAGAAACTCTGCCAAATCAGATTGGAGCCTGGTGCGGCCATCTGGTCCACCAGTCCTCAGTCAAATCGTCCAACCCTTGCTAGCATGGAAGGCAGACGTTAAACGATGATGATGATGATGATGATGACGATGATGATGATGATTATGATGATGATGTATACATAAAAACTCAAAGTCTGACAATGAACCAATTTTACGAGAAGCATGGGTAAGCAAAAATTTAAGTGGAAGACATTGGTGCAAATATTGTGACTTTTATTAAATAAAAAAATATCAAAATTTGTCAAAAATTTCAAAAAAAATCAAAAATGTTCAAAGTGCGTTGCTTCTATCACCAAACAAGCCTGGAATATTTTTTTAGGGGGGGAGCGGAATCAATTGACAAAGCTTTGATACAATAATCAACGGTCAAGCGCTGCAAGAAAAAGATGGCATAGTCACATTGTGACTAACAAACATGTATGTGTATATGTATCCATGTATATATCTATATGTGTGTGTGTGTATATATCTATGTATATATATGTATATGTGAGCATGCATCTGAATGCATATATATACATGTGTGTGTCTATATGAATATATAATACTTATGTGCAATATTGATGACATATATATACATATGTGTATCATACCTGTATATATGTATGATGTAGACCATATATATATATATATATATATATATATATATATATATATATATATATATATATATATATATATGTAGATATAAATGCTTGTATACAATAGGAACAATGTATGCATATACATCATGCTATAGTGACTATATGTGTGTATATATGATATAATGTATATGTGGAACATACTACAAGGACCATATGCATGTATGTATGACATAAAGGGTTTCTAGATATATATTATTGATGCCTTAAGAATTTATAAACTTTTGAGAGAGAATGAAATAATCTTTCTTTGGAATAGTGGATCCCGATGCAAAATTGATAGAGCTATAAATACTAGAATGTAAATGCTGGAATGGAAAGTCCAATGGGCAGCATTTGACTTTTTCTATCCAAATAGGTTTTTCCGACCCAACATCTATGGGTTTTTACTTATAGCTTTATCATTTTGCTTTGGGAGCCACTATTCTGAAGAAAGACTTATATATATATATATGTATGGATATATATATATATATATATATATATATATATATATATATCTTAACTCTAGTATTTTTATTTACCTACCCAGCAACCCTGATCACCTACCGTAAATATAAAAAGAACTTTTCGAAGTCTATCATACTCTGAGATACAAAAAACATCCACAACCTTTTGTCTAAATAAACCATTATCGTTCCTGAAACTTGTTTTTCATATCTATTACAGATTGCTTGAAGCTAACTTTCTTCCTACACTTTGCTCCCTGGATCTGAGTTCAAATTCCGCCGAGGTTGACTTTGCCTTTCATCCTTTCGGGGGTCGATTAAATAAGTACCAGTTACGCACTGGGGTCGATATAATCGACTTAATCCGTTTGTCTGTCCTTGTTTGTCCCCTCTATGTTTAGCCCCTTGTGGGCTAAACATAGGGAGCCAATTTTGTCTGACTGTGTAGGACACTGCTCAAAGACTTATGACAGACAGGAACTTTGCTGTGAGCTAGCTAGGGATCTAGGCTACAATGAAGGGGATTTCTTCTAAGCCCAAGTCAGCCGATGGCTCTCAACCCCATGTGTTTCACTAAATGTAAATAAATCTTTCCCCAACACACTCTGGTTCTCCATTGATTTTTTTTGTGTATAGCTTAACTAAAGCTATAACATGTTTTGGTATACAGTCATGAGTACTAACATTTGCTCTGCTAACAGGAAACCTAAGGTACCTACAATAATATATATACTGTAGCTTAATATATATTTACTTAAACAGGCAAGGAATAAGTAAATATATATAAATAAATAACTATGTGTGTAATACACTCAACAGTTAGAATACAATAGTTATTAGCTACAGACTGTTTCTTTGAACATGTAACGATAATGTGAAAAACTCATCAGGCCATTGTAGAAATTATAGAATTATTTACAAAAAGAAGTAGAAATTTTAAGTTATCAGGATGGTGGTAAAATGGTAAAATACAAACTGGAAGAAATAACCCAGATTCTCATTCAAGGAATTTTCGCTTTTTATGTGATAGGACGAGACATATGAAATGTGTAAAAAGAAAGATGTATAAATAAATAAGCATAAGAAGGATAGGAACACGAGTCAGATATGAAAGTGAGGCTGAAGAGTGTCTGAAGTGGGGAAAAGATGGGTCTGAAACTCCGTATTAATGTCAAAAAGTTAGAGGTTAGGATACAATACCAACATCCATGCATGTATTGTTGTGCAAGCACCAAAGGACAGATAACTGTGTGTTATGCTATTAGCAGAATTCCTTGAATTAGAACCTGGGTTATTTTCGAAATTTCTGTTTCCTGTTTTCTTCTAGGAAGAGACAAGACATGATTTGGAGCTCCTAAATGCCTGAAGAGTGTTTAACGAAATCGTTATGTGAGGCGTGCATGAAACAGCTGGTAGCCAAACAACTATAGTGAATTAACAGTTGATTGGATTATGTAATTAAACCATAACAACCTAGAATTAAGAGGGCTTCTGATATGTATGAGAGGCTCACATTCGTTTTGTGTGTGTGTGTGTGTATTCATACGTGTGCAACAGTGTATATCTTAATGTTTCAGTCATTTCACTGCAGCCATGCTGGAGCAGATATATATACATATATATATATATATATATATATATATATATATATATATATATATATATATATATATATATATATATACACATACATATATACATATATATATACATCCATGATGCTTTAAGTGTATGTATATATGTTCTATGAGTATAGTAATGACATATGTATACTACATAACTGTATTGTAATGATTATATATAACAGCTTGTGTTTGATAACCTATCTATCTATCTACCTATCTATCTATCTATATATATATATATATATATATATATATATATATATATATATATATATATAACGCCGACCACTAACGTGGACAATTAATGCGCTATTTCTAGCGCATTAATTGTCCACGTTAGTGGTCGACGTTATTTTTTAAAATGTACCTTAATCCCCTGAGATTGCAGATAATATTTCTGAATCTCTTTGATTCTTTAGATGTGCTGGCCTCCTGATAATTAATCAATATTAATTAATATATGACTAATTACCAGATTTTATAATAATATTTTACCCATTGCCCATGTTCTCATACTGAATATATAAGACGCAGTAAATTTTTTCTGCGGATATATTCCTGGAATTAGCGCGCCAAAATGAAGACTTTTGAATTTTACCATTAAGCTGTAATTAGCAGAACCATATGCACGCGCACCCATGGCGATGGGCAACTCTGTATACGATTCTGATGATTACGGTTACATTACGAATCAGGCTGATGAGGAATAGACAAATGGTAAGAATTTGTTAAATCCGAAACTAGTCCCTGTTTAATAATGCTTTTTTAGGTGATTTTAAATGTCTTGCCCGCTCACGTTTTGGTATACTGCTATATTTCATGTTGAGAACAATTTAGGTCTTAACAGACACAAGATGTGATCTATTTCTAGCGCATTAATTGTCCACGTTAGTGGTCGACGTTATTTTTTAAAATGTACCTTAATCCCCTGAGATTGCAGATAATATTTCTGAATCTCTTTGATTCTTTAGATGTGCTGGCCTCCTGATAATTAATCGATATTAATTAATATATGACTAATTACCAGATTTTATAATTATATATATATATATGGTGGTTGTCTACTCCTTAAACAGAGTTTGACCACCTCCTGCACCTACACCTTAGCCCTTTCATGGCGTCTGATGTGGTTTTTTAAACCAGACAGTGTTTTGAAAAAACACCCACACAGATTGCACCTCTGATTTGCACTACCAAGACCTGCAAGTAAGTTCTGCTCATTGTGGATCCTAACATGTCTTTTAAGACCCCCATTGGATTTGCAAACCCTCTGGCACACACCACATTCAAACGTGTGCACAGACATATAATCAGAATAGCTGGGTGAGGTTTGTTTTCCATGGGTTCGCAGGTTGTTAGAACGTTTAAATACCTTTATAGTTCCAAGTATGATGTCTGAGTCTCAGTGTGGTTTTCGTTCCTCCAGGGGCACAGCTGATTGTATCTTTACTGTCAGACAATTACAGGAGAAGTGCATTGAACAGAATCTTGCTCTGCACCATTGCTTTGTTGATTTGAGCAAAGCATTCGATACTGTTAATTGAAGTGCTCTGTGGCTAATTCTGGGGAAAATTGGTTGCCCAGAAAAGTTTATAAACATGGTCAAGGCTTTGCATCAGGATATGAGAGCTAGGGTTAATTTTGGTGGTAGGCTTTCTGAATCTTTTGCTGTGGAAAATGGAATAAAGCAGGGAGACCTTGATGCACCCACCCTCTTTGCGATATATATATATATATATACATGTAAACTATTGTAACTATATATGTTGAGCATAATAAATAAATTGTGAACCATGCTATCTATATGTGTAACATAGAAAATGTATATAAATGTGTATATGATATATATAATATATAAATATATATATAATGACTCTATATCAGTATGTTTGTGTATATGTGTTTCTGCACGTGTAGCATAGTAACTATATATCTATGTAGCAAAATCCATCACTTACTGTCACGGTTGCACAGAGCCTCGCAGCTCTGCTTTGTTTTGTAGCGGTTGCTGTTTCCATAGCAACCCGTGTAGTTGAAAGGTTTGCATTCTCCTTCCTGAGCATCGTAGTACCACATGGCAAACTGGTCATCGCAGGCCCCTGCGTCGACACCCAAATGACACACCACCACTGTGGAAATTGAAACAGAGAAAGAATTATTATCATCATTGTCATTATATTATCGGTGTTACTACTACTACTACTATCACAACTATTACTACTACTACTACAACTACTACCACTACCACCACCACCACCACCACCACTACCGTGGGAAAGTGATCCCCCCCCCCCACAAGAAAATTCGTTGAAAGGTGGACAACTGGATGAGGGCACCTGTCTTATGTGAATGCGGTTTTTGTGGGATTTATAATTTTACACTAGTAGCCCTTGGAGGTTTCCCTACTCTACCGTTTATGGTTTATTTTCATTATAACTTTACTTCAGCTGACTTAGTACCGGGCATCCTCTGGAAGCCAAGAGTAGTAAAGGCACTTTTGTTTTGCTGTGCATGCTAAAACAATCACCACATTTATTCCATTTTAGATGGAGACTGCTTTCCATAGTATATGGGCTGAACGCATCAAGGTCATCTTTTGTTGTAGTTTAAGGATATTGGAGTTACTAGGGAGTTCCTTAATATACTTCTCAGCTCCCTTCTTTATCATTCCCAACAACACCAATTACTACAGGTATTCTTGTAGTACTAAGCTTCGCCATTTTTGTGATTTCAATTTGGAGATCTTTATAGTGAGAAAGCTTCTCGTATTCTTTCCTTGAGACATTTTGATCTTGCGGGACAGACATATCTATTAACAGACAAGTTTCTCTGTTGTGGTCCTTCGCAATGTCTGGTCAATTGGAGTTAATTTTTCTGTCTGTTTGTATTGCGAAGTTCCAAATTATTATTATCTTCATTATCATTATTATTAGCATGGAAAGCGGACGTTAAACGATGATGATGATGATGATTATCATTATTATTATCTGCAGAGGTCAACTTTGCTTTTTTTATCTTTTTGGAGTCAATTAAATAAGTACCAGTTATGCATTGGGGTCGATGTAAATGACTTAATCCCCCCCACCCCATCCAAGCTGCCTTTGAGGCATATTATTATTATTATTATTATGATGATGATTGCTATCTGCTAAGGTTGATTTTGCCTTTCATCCTTTTGGGGTTGATGAATTAAGTACCAGTTATACTTTGGGGCTGATGTAACTGATTAGACCCCCACCAAATTTCAGGTCTTGTGTCTATAGCAGAAAGAATTATCATCATCATCATCATCATCATTATCATTATTATTGTTGCCTTTGCACAGCTTCTAACGCTGGAGATGTACTACAGTGTCAGCTGTTCACTACCAGTGAACTAAGGTAGCACCCCTTATTTTTCGAGCACCATCCGGAGTATTCGAGCGGTTCCAAGCAGTGCTGTTTTCTGCAAGTGCTCCACCCTTATTGCAGCCCCTATTTGTTCTACGTACTTCTCGAGATATTTGCTCACTGTTCCCAGGGCTCCGACAATTATTGGTACTACTACCACCTTTTTCATCGACCACAACTGCTTAACCTCCCAAGCTAACCTGTCATATCTATCGACTTTTCTTTCTTCTTTATCGCATACCTTGTTGTCAGCTGGGCATGCTATATCTATGATCCAGCATTGTTTGCTTTCTTTCTCAATTAAGACTATGTCTGGCTTCCTACTCTCTATCTCATTATTATTATCATCATCATTATTATTATTATTATTATTATTATTATTATTATTATTGTTCAGTAGTTTTATTTTTATAACGTGCTTTCACTTCACTACCGAGCGCAGCTCTGTGCGTCTTGGGTATGTGCTGTGGTGCTCTTATGTTTACTGTATTGAAAGTGCTTTGCGTAGAATGTGTGCAGTACCCAGTAGTGCAATTTTCTGTATGTTATATATATTTGTAAGTCCTGGTGTTTTTGTAATGTATTTGTCTGAATATTGTTTTATCGAGGTCTATATTTACATTATATTTCTTCCATATTTTATATGTATGTGTTGTTGCGCTTTCGTTTTTTGGGTAGGGCACTGCTGTGAAATAGGCGTATAGTATCGAAATGTATTCCTCACGTGTCCATTTATGCTGTTTTGGTTTTGTTTGCGGGACATGAGGAATAACGTCCGGTCCTTTATTTTGACGGTCATCGTTTTCGTAGGGTACCGGTTCGTTTATTTCTGTTGTCAGATTATTATTATTATTATTATTATTATTATTATCATTATTATTTTTATTTTTATTTTTATCATTTGAACGAATGTTCTAAGTTCAAATTCTGCTGAGATTGAATTTGCCTTTTATTCTTGCGGGGCTGATAAAATAATCGACAACTCCCCCTTAAAATTGCTGGCCTTGAGCCAAAATTTAAAACCACCACCACCAATTGTATCTTGCTAATTTCTGGAACATACTTATGTCCATCTTCAGAGGTAAGTTTTTAATATCATTGTGGACATGTATTATTTCGACTGTACCAATTACAAATGTTTATGTAGCACATATTCATTAACTTAACTTCCATAATATAACTCCAGTGTTAATATTATCGTGCCTTAGTATTGTCTTTTTCTAGAACATGCGTATGACCATCTTTGGAGGTAATTTGTGGACATTTTTCCTAGAAGAGTTTGTTGTATCCTTTCAGCTGTATCAAATACAAATCCTTTCAGGCATATTAGATATAAACGGTTATGGACACATTCCTGAACGGTCAGAATCCCTTGGATTCTGTCATATTGCATCATTTTTTAACCTGATTTTCCATTCAGGTATTGTTTGGACAGGATCCATGTTAAACAACATATTTCCATTCATTGTGGCCCTTTGTCAGGTCCAACATCCTGAGGTCAGGTCTCAGTCTTTCTACCTGATTCTTCTTTCGTCTTCCTCTTCTGTACATTCCTTCCTGTTGAATCTTTCTACACATTTCACACCCAACAATATTTTTATTTTCCTACACATCAATATTCTACACCTGGCAGAGCCATTAGAGTCTTGAATAGAATGCTTTGCGGTATCTCTGCACCCTGAGTTCAAACCCTGCTGAAGTCAAGTTTACCTTTAATCCTTTCAGGGGTGATATAAAACTACGAATCCAAGGTGATGAACTGGTAGAACTGTTTGAGGGCCAGAAACGATGATGTCTTGTAGTATCTGATCTGACTCTTTACATTCTGAGTTCAAATGTAACCAAGGTCAACATTGCATTTTATCCATTTAGGATCAATAAAAAGTACTAGATAAGGGTGGTGGGTTGATGGAACAGCTTGGGGGTCAGGCAAGGTGAGGCTTTGTGGTATCTCTTTTGGCTTTAGTGTTACGAGTTCAAATCTGGCCAAGATCAACATTGCTTTCTTGTCCTTTCAGAGTTGTTTTTCTGACAACAAAACCTGTGAAGACACTGGAATCAAGATGTATCAACCAAAGCTGGTAATCTTTCTCTTGGATGAACATCAGTGCATATAGAGAGGAAGCATGCATGCACAGATAAAAAGTAGCCTTCCTCAAGGGCATTGTGTCCAGGCCTGCACATACATATGGAGATGCAGCATTTTAAACTGCCATATTTGATGGTATATAACACACACATTTTTCAAAGAAAAGAATCTAAAGAAAAAAAATGGTCCTGAATCCTATATTTGAAGTTGGGCCTTCCATAAGTTTTTAATGCATTAAAGATACTTTTCCTGAATATGCACTGCTTAAATTAGAGTGTTTCAAAAATTTTCCCTGCACCTTTTATGTGATCAAAAATGGAACTTACGTATTTTTGGTAAAGGGCTGTCATGATTTAAATGGCCCCCTCAATAGAAGTAGGAAGAGGTGTTTGCAATGATGGTGGTAGCAGTAGCCTTAATATTGTAAACAGTCATGCCCTCACCCCCAAATTATTTTGAAATGGAAAAATTGCAAAAACAAAAACACCAGACAATGTAACTAACAAACAAACAGAGAGAGATCTTCAAGATTATGCACAGATTATGGAAGAACACACGGAAAAAAATGAAACATATACATTCACAAAAATAGCATTAAAAACATTAATTTGAATGGAAAACCAGCTACATACAATGATGGCAATTACATTGTCTTTTGCAAATGCTGCGTGGCAGAAGTGACTCAACTTGAACCAGCATAAAAAAATTTTCTTCAGGTCGAGTAGCCCATCCTGCTGAAAGGTCCCTGAATAAGCTTTGTTTAAGGCTGATGAACGAAACACCCATGTTTCCAAAGGTGAATTATTCAAACTCCAAAGAATTCCTCTCAACGCGTGGCTATGATGCTCCCCAACTATTTCTGTGGTATTGAGCAGAATATTTGCTATAACCCATCTTTAATACCAAGACAAAATGATTTACATAATAACCCTTTCAATCAGTTAAGATCAGAAGCCATGAGAGCCATTGCCTGGTACTGCATCAGGGCATTAGCAAATCTGTGGTTCTGAACAGAATATTTGCTGTAGCCCATCTTTTATATGAAGACAAAATAATTTTCATAATAACACTTCCAATCAGTTAAGATCAAAAGCCATGATAGCCACTGCCTGGTACTGCATCCGGGCATTTATTATTATTATTATTATTATTATTATTATTATTATTATTATTATTATTATTATTATTTGATGAGAACTCTCAGCTTATTTTGCTGGGTAAGATGGAAAGTGTCAGCTGTCCACAGCCAGCAGACTAAGGTGACACTTGTTTACTGGTCATACTTCAAAAATCCTGCAAAGAATTCTTGGAGTTCCAAGCAATACTGATTTTTGTCGGTGTTCTATCCATACATTTGTACAAATCATTTTAAGCCATGTTGGTAGTTAAGTGCTGATACTTCATAGTGTGCCGATTACCTATTGGTATCACGTCTGCTCTCCTCATTGACAAAAACCTTCGTATTTCCCACTTCAAATCATTGCAATTCTTCAGTTTTTCTTCTTCTTCTTTCTCTTTGATCCTGTTGTCACCAGAACATGCTATGTCAATTGTTATACATGTT
>NC_142957.1:15105578-15140578 GCF_046866305.1 Octopus bimaculoides | reverse complement strand
TCGATGGTGACATTTACGCCGACAGTCTTCTTCTGTATCATAACGATTACCATTGCCTCCACAACCACCATACCAGAATTGCTGACAAGATGAGCTAGCTCTATCAAAAAACCATTTGATGGCATGATCTCTGCAAGTGCCACTGTCCTTGTTAGAAGTACAGTCACCTGTGCAACAACAAAAGATAAACATTATTAGTTAAATTAAGATTTTCATGCACAGATAATGTTTTAGGAAATATAAATGCAATGCAGTTAAACGGCAATTTAAAGGATGACAGGTAATGTTCACCTTGGGATAATTAGAACTTAAAATGGAAAGATGGACAAAATGCTGTCAAGGCACAGGGGTTGCTGTGTGGTAAGTAGCTTGCTTACCAGCCACACATGGTTCTGGGTTCAATCCCACTACATGGTACTATGGGCAAGTATCTACCCTGAAAGGATGAAAGGCAAAGTCGACCTCGGTGGAATTTGAACTCAGAACGTAGCGATGGGTGAAATGCTACTGAGCATTTCGCCCGGCATGCTAATGATTCTGCCAGCTAACTGCCTTAATAATAATAATAATAATAATCATCATCATCATCGTTTAACGTCCGCTTTCCATGCTAGCATGGGTTGCACGATTTGACTGAGGACTGGTGAAACCAGATGGCTACACCAGGCTCCAATCTGATCTGGCAGAGTTTCTACAGCTGGATGCCCTTCCTAACGCCAACCACTCTGAGAGTGTAGTGGGTGCTTTTACGTGCCACCGACACGAAGGCCAGTCAGGCGGTACTGGCAACAGCCACGCTCAAAATGGTGTATTTTATGTGCCACCCACACAAGAGCCAGTCCAGGGGCACTGGCAACGATCTCGCTCGAAAATCCTTACACATGTCATGGGCACAAGTACCAGAAAGGCGACGCTGGGCACAGGTGCCATCACGATTTCGCTTGCCCCAATAAGTCTTTGCAAGCTGAGTTTCGTGTCCAATGAAGGAGAATACTAGACTTACAAAGAATGAGTCCTGGGGCCTATTTCTTCAACTGAAAAAACCCCTTTAAGGTGGTATTCCAGCATGGCCACAGTCAAATGAACACACATACACACACACACACACACATACAGACACAGAGGCTTATACACATGCATGTATGATAAGACGGAAGTTATATTTACTTTCTGTTACGTGACGAGGTTCGCATCCATGGTAGTTTGGTCCATGTGCAGATCGTACTCCATCAGGACAGCATCCATATCGAGAATCGCTACATGTCTGTCTCTCTGGACAGCCAAGTCTATCTTGGCCTCTGGCTGCTGTTACGCCATCAGCACAACATCCGTATCGTGTACCAGCACATCCGCCTAGTACCAAACGACATCCCTTGTAATCGGGACCACGGGCGAACGTGGTTCCATCTGGGCAACAGCCGAATCTGGAATCAGCACAGCCTCTCTCTGGACATCCATATCTATCGGGGCCACTGGCGGCTGTGACACCATTTTCACAACAACCGTATCGTGTACCAGCACATCCGCCTACTACCAAACGACATCCCTTGTAATCGGGACCACGGGCGAATGTGGTTCCATCTGGGCAACAGCCGAATCTGGAATTAGAACAGCCTCTCTCTGGGCATCCATATCTATCGGGGCCACTGGCGGCTGTGACACCATCTTCACAACAACCGTATCGTGTACCAGCACATCCGCCTAGTACCAAACGACATCCCTTGTAATCGGGACCACGGGCGAACGTGGTTCCATCTGGGCAACAGCCGAATCTGGAATCAGAACAGCCTCTCTCTGGGCATCCATATCTATCGGGGCCACTGGCGGCTGCGACACCATCTTCACAACAACCGTATCGTGTACCAGCACATCCGCCTACTACCAAACGACATCCCTTGTAATCGGGACCACGGGCGAACGTGGTTCCATCTGGGCAACAGCCGAATCTGGAATCAGCACAGCCTCTCTCTGGGCATCCATATCTATCGGGGCCACTGGCGGCTGTGACACCATCTTCACAACAACCGTATTGGGTAGCTTCACAACCCCTTCGTACAACTCGGCAACCCTCATATTCGGGACCTCGAGCAAATGCCACTCCGTCGGGACAACAGCCATATCTGGAAACAGCACAAGTTCTTTCAGGACATCCTTCCTTGTCCGGACCTTGCATGAAGAAACATGAAAAGAAAGAAACAAATTATTATTTAATAAAATAATAATTCCAGGTGTATATAACTGGAAGTTACATATGATGTGCATTCGAGAAGATTTTTAGGAGATGCAGTTACAACTGTCCTAGATTATTGTAGATTTAGTACAATAATCCTTCGTCATATCATGGTTCACCTATCACGGTTTATTATTTAACCCTTTTGTTACTGTATTTCTGTTGAGATGCTCTGTGTTTCTTTCAATTAATTTTAAATATAACAAATTTAGTAAAATAACTTAGTTATCATTCAGCTAGTGTTAGGAACATTAATTGTGACTAAGGTTTGGTGGAAGATTTTAATTTAGAACTTTTGAAAACAAGACATTTGTACTACAGAGCCAGATCCAGTTTAAGCCAGATCCAGTTTAAGCCAGATCCAGTTTAAGCCAGATTGGTAATGAAAGAGTTAAGCTTACATCGATCCTCTGTAGTGGTGTTTTGCATTTATAATAAAATAAAGATATATAAATTATAAAAATAATTAAAAAATACATACAAGACAGTACTGCTTCTACTGTGTGGATTTTCACCTATCACCTATTGTGGGGTGTTGTTAGGATGTTGTGCTAGTATTGTGGGGTGTTGTAGATCTGTGTAGAGTGAGTGGCAGAGACAGTGTTGTTAGGATGGTGTTGCAGTAGTGTTGTGGGACGGTGTGAGAAAAACCTTAACCAAGGGAAATAAACCCTGTTTTACATGTTCTTTATTTGTCCCCTCCAGAATAAATTCCAGTTTTAGTATCTAAGTCTGCAATTTTTTTTTATTGTTGTTACTTAGGGAATTTGTCAGGGAGCAGTTTCTAATTTAAATGTGAGTGGAAACTCTCCTACAAATGGTAAAGAGGATCCACCATCCCTAATGAACAAGCTTCCTCATCAATAACAAGCATGCATGAAAAAATATATAAAGCTTTATATTCACCCCGTGCAGCTGTTTGGCGATCATCACAGCATCCATAACGGGTGTCTTGACATCCTGTTGAATAATAATAATTACAACAACAATAATAATAATAATAATAATGATAATAATAATAATAATAATAATAATAATAATAATAATAACAACAATAATAATAGATGTAAGTTTGCTGTCACTTAATTAAATTGGTTTGTTGTCAGTTAATTAAATTGGTTTGTTGTCAGTTAATTAAATTGGTTAGTTGTCAGTTAATTAAATTGGTTTGTTGTCAGTTAATTAAATTGGTTTGTTGTCAGTTAATTAAATTGGTTAGTTGTCAGTTAATTAAATTGGTTTGTTGTCAGTTAATTAAATTGGTTTGCTGTCAGTTAATTAAATTGGTTTGTTGTCATTTAATTAAATTGGTTAGTTGTCAGTTAATTAAATTGGTTTGTTGTCAGTTAATAAAATTGGTTTGTTGTTAATTAATTAAGCTGGTTTGTTGCTAGTTAATTAAATTGGTCTGTTGTCAGTTAATTAAATTGGTTAGTTGTCAGTTAATTAAATTGGTTTGTTGTCAGTTAATAAAATTGGTTTGTTGTTAATTAATTAAACTGGTTTGTTGCTAGTTAATTAAATTGGTCTGTTGTCAGTTAATTAAATTGGTTTGCTGTCAGTTAATTAAATTGGTTTGTTGTCATTTAATTAAATTGGTCAGTTGTCAGTTAATTAAATTGGTTTGTTGTCAGTTAATTAAATTGGTTTGTTGTCATTTAATTAAATTGGTTAGTTGTCAGTTAATTAAATTGGTTTGTTGTCAGTTAATTAAATTGGTTTGTTGTCAGTTAAATAAATTGGTTTGTTGTTATTTAATGAAAATATATCTGTAAAAGAATTTGACAAATTCAGTAAATATAAAGACCTGGAAATTGAAATACAAAAGAAGTGGAATCTTAAAGAAGGAACTGTTCCTGTTTTTGTGGGTGCCCTAGGTATGATAAAAAAGGGATCCCTTCTGATCTTAACTGATTGGAAGTGTTATCATGTACGTTGTTTTGTCTTGGTATAAAAAGATGGCCTACAGCAAATATTCTGCTCAATACCACAGATTTGCTAATGCCCTGATGCAGTACCAGGCAGTGGCTCTCATGGCTTCTTGTCTTAACTGATTGGAAGTGTTATCATGTACATTGTTTTGTCTTGGTATAAAAAGATGGCCTACAGCAAATGTTCTGCTCAGTACCACAGATTTGCTAATGCCCTGATGCAGTACCAGGCAATGGCTCTCATGGCTTCTTGTCTTAACTGATTGGAAGTGTTATCATGTACATTGTTTTGTCTTGGTATAAAAAGATGGCCTACAGCAAATATTCTGCTCAATACCACAGATTTGCTAATGCCCTGATGCAGTAAACACATAAACACACCACCATCCGTTCTCAAGCGATGTTGGGGTGACAAACACAGACACACAAACACACACACACACACATATATATATATATACATATATACGAAGGAGCTTCTTTCAGTTTCCGTCTACCAAATCCACTCACAAGGCTTTGGTTGGCCCGAGACTATAGTAGAAGACACTTGCCCAAGATGCCATGCAGTGGGACTGAACCCGGAACCATGTGGTTGGTAAGCAAGCTACTTATTTCATTATTGCCTACAAGGGGCTAAACATAGAGGGAACAAACAAGGAGAGACAAAGGGATTAAGTCGATTACATCGACCCCAGTATGTAACTGGTACTTAATTTATCGACCCCGAAAGGATGAAAGGCAAAGTCGACCTCGGCGGAATTTGAACTCAGAACGTAGCAGCAGACGAAATACTGCTAAATATTTCGCCCGGTGTGCTAACGTTTCTGCCAGCTACTTACCACACAGCCACTCCTGCACCTAATTAATTAATTAAAATGTTTAATTAATTAAATCATACAAACCTCGTCTTCTTGTTGTAGGTCTAGCGGTTACTGGTCCCCTGTGATCACGGCAGGCTATCATGCAATCTCTTTCGTCATCGAACCTGTTCTTGTTTCCTCCACAACCACCATACCAGAACTGTTTGCACCTTCGAGACTCAGGGTCGTAGCCCCACTTCTGGTCGTAGTCAGAACAGGTACCACGGTCGTGTTCTAGGGAACAGACATCTGCAAAAAGGGAACAGGTGAAGGGGACAGTGGCTTAAAGCATGATGCCTATTTTTTTACATAATGAAGAAAAAGGGGTTGGAGTGACAGAATTCAGAAAATAAGGAACAGAGGGAATAAAAACAAAATTCCTATTTTCAGTTGTAAAGGATTCAAAGAAAGGAATGGAAAATACAGAATTCTGAAAACAGGGGACGAGAGAGGAAGACAAATTAATTGGTGGGGATTGAAATTTAAGGTAACATCCCAGCTGTCATTTATAAGGAAAGGGCCTGGAATAATAGAATTTACTTTCAAAATAGGGAACAGTCAGATTAAGGCAAATTAGAGGCAGGAAGAACAACTTAGGGTCCCTATTTTCATACAAAAAGAAATGAAAGGGTATCATGGCAGAATTCATGAAATAGGGGACAGAAAGAGAAAGATAAATTAGAGGCAGGGACAGTAGCTTAAGGTAAGGTCTCATGTTTAATAGTTAAAAAGCGTGTCAGTTAATTAAATTGGTTTGTTGTCAGTTAATTAAATTGGTTTGTTGCCAGTTAATTAAAGTGGTTTGCTGTCAGTTAATTAAATTGGTTTGTTGTCAGTTAATTAAATTGGTTTGTTGTCAGTTGATTAAATTGGTTTGTTGTGAGTTAATTAAATTGGTTTATTGAGCGGACAATCCATTCAAAAATTTGGGTTCTGTGAGGAAAATTCGGTAGAAATGTTTAGAACTCACTGTGCTAAAACGTCATGGAAAACAATAAAGCAATAAAACAATAAAACAATAAAACAATAAAACAATAAAACAATAAAACAATAAAACAATACTAACCACCTGTAACTGGGGCACGAGTTACTTCTGGTGTTGGTCTTCGGGTGCGATGAGTATGAGTGTGGGTGACGGATGGAGTCCTGTAATCCCGACAAGCTACCATGCAGTCCCTTTCCTCGTCGAATCTGTTTGTATTTCCTCCACAACCACCATACCAAAATTGCTTGCATCTTCTAGTTTCTGTGTCAAAGGCCCACTTTTGTGCGTAGTCAGAACAGGTGCCACGATCTGGTTCTGCAGAGCAGTGTACTGGAAACAGGGAAGACAGATGAGACGTGAGTGTCTTTTAGTTTATCTTCTACTTGTCTCAGTCGTTAGACTGTGGCCATGCAGGGGCAATGCCTCGAAGAGGTTTTAATTGAAGGAATCAGCCCCAGTAGTCATTTTTTTAAAAATGCCTGCTTCTTATTCTATCAGTCTCTTTTGCTGAACCACTATGTTATGGGGGCATAAACAAACAAATACTGGTTATCAAGAAGTGGTGAGGGACAAACACAGACACAGACACACACAACAAGCTTCTTTTCAGTTTCCATCTACCAAATCCACTCACAAGCTGGATTGATTTGTTTTCACTTGCCTCAATAGGCCTTCGCAAGCAAAGTTCATTGTCCAATGAATGAGGGCTACTCATAAGTGGGCCCGTTATACCCCACATTCAGGTGTGCTTTTAACGTTCCACTGGCATGAGCAGCACTGATATAGATGACAGTTTATTCACCACACCCTATATATATATATATATATATATATATATATATATATATGTACATGTATTCCTGTATGTGTGTGTATGTCTATCTGCCTCCAGTGCCTAAAAATTACTGCCCTCATTATGGCAACAGCATCAGATTCTGGGCAGTAAAACAATGCCTTAATAATATGCATTCATCTAACCCATGCTAACATGGAAAAACAGACGTAAAAAACGCTATTCTGCATCATGCTTTGTAAACATCATCATCATCATCATCATCGTTTAACGTCCGCTTTCCATGCTAGCATGGGTTGGACGATTTGACTGAGGACTGGTGGACCAGATTGCTACAACAGGCTCCAATCTGATTTGGCAGAGTTTCTACAGCTGGATGTCCTTCCTAACGCCAACCACTCTGAGAGTGTAGTGGGTGCTTTTACGTGCCACTGGCACGAAGGCCAGTCAGGCGGTACTGGCAACGGCCACGCTCAGACGGTGCTCTTAGTGATCTACTGGTACAGGTGCCATCACGATTTTGCTTTCGCTTGCCCCAACAGGTCTTCGCAAGCCGAGTTTAGTGTCCAATGAAGGAGAGGTTGGTATGGGTGCCAGTCTACAGATTTAGTTCGATTTCGATTTCACTTGCTTCAACAGGTCTTCGCAAGCGGAGTTTAGTGTCCAAAGAAGGAATGTTACGTGTAAGTGGGCTGGCTACATCCCAGGCAGAGCCCTTGGATTTTGGTCTCACATGCCTTGCTGGGTCTTCTCACGCACAGCATATTTCCAAAGGTCTTGGTCAGAAGTCATTGCCTCGGTGAGGCCTAAGACTATCAAAACATTTATTTCTGATACTGGAGCATGAGTTTAAGACCCAGTGTGTTAAAACTTCATGAAAAACAATAAAACAATACTCACCAACTCCGGCTGTAACTGGAGCACGAGTTGCTTCTGGTGTTGGTCTTCGGGTGCGATGAGTATGAGTGTGGGTGACGGATGGAGTCCTGTAATCCCGACAAGCTACCATGCAGTCCCTTTCCTCGTCGAATCTGTTTGTATTTCCTCCACAACCACCATACCAAAATTGCTTGCATCTTCTAGTTTCCGTGTCAAAGGCCCACTTTTGTGCGTAGTCAGAACAGGTGCCACGATCTGGTTCTGCAGAGCAGTGTACTGGAAACAGGGAACACAGACAAAGGAAGACAGATGAGAGGCACGAAGTTTATATTAACATAAGATTTCTAATTTTTAGGGGGAAAAAAATAAATAAATTAGGGACTTTGGAGCAGAATTCTGAAAATAACACTGAAAAACAATTTGGAAAAAATTTCCTGTTGCATGAGATTTTTTTACTGATTCTAACTATCTTTTTGGTGCTAATTTCAAATCCATAATCGGTTTTTCTCCATGTTCTGGTTTACTTGAAATATGGCACCTGTGCCCAGCGTTACCTTCCTGGCACTTGTGCCGGTGGCACGTAAAGACATTCGAGCGAGATCGTTGCCAGTGCCGATGGACTGGCTCCTGTGCAGGTGGCACGTAAAATACACCATTTTGAGCGTGGCTGTTGCCAGTACCGCCTGACTGGCCTTCGTGTGGGTGGCACGTAAAAGCACCCACTACACTCTCGGAGTGGTTAGCGTTAGGAAGGGCATCCAGCTGTAGAAACTCTCCCAAATCAGATTGGAGCCTCGTGTAGCCATCTGGTTCACCAGTCCTCAGTCAAATCGTCCAACCCATGCTAGCATGGAAAGCGGACGTTAAACGATGATGACGATGATGATGATATATGTATGTATGTATGTATATGTGTATACATGCATTTACTCCTTATTTATCTTACTATATACATATGTATATATATCTATATGTATGAAAGTAGGGCATAGGTAGTGATATAAACAACCCAATGATAAAAATAACCGTAATAGTGATTCCAAAATATGCTCACCACTTCCTCCTGTCACTGGGGCACGGGTTGGCCTTGCGGTTACCTCGGGTCTTCGTGTGTAATGAGGGCTGGGTCGAGTCCTGCGGTCTTGACAAGCTATCCTGCAGTCCCTTTCTTCGTCGAACCTGTTCGTATTTCCTCCACAACCACCATACCAAAATTGCTTACATCTTCCAGTAGCTGTGTCATAGGTCCACTTTTGTGCATAGTCAGAACAGGAGCCAGCTACTGGTTCTGCAGAGCAGTCCACTGGAAGCAGGGAACAGAGAAAAGAAAAACAACAAATGAGAGGCATGGACATTAGATTCACATAAGATCTCAATATCTTTCAATACATGTCAACGCTTCTAAAAACAAACTTTGTTTGTTTACTTTCATCGTAAGGTTGAATTTAATGTTAGCGTCTTATGAAGCTAAATTTATAAGCTCTAAAATTGCAGAAGAATTCATTGCTGGGCAGTTTAGTTTAATGGTAAAACACTTGACGCGTAATCACAGAGATGTGAGTTTGAGTCTCATGGCTGGCCAGTAGCGTATTTTTCTGCATTATATGGAGAATTTAACCTGATCATGCTATTTATAACATTATCACGCGTATGAGAAATAAATTTATTTCTGTATCTTTCAATACATCCCAACGTTTCTAAAAACAAACTTTGTTTGTTTACTTTCATAGTAAGGTTGAATTAAAAAAAAAAAAACGGTTAAAAACATCAAAATAATGGGATACTCAGGCAGAATTCTGAAATGGGTACAGTCAAACGACTGAAACAAGTAAAATAATAAAAGTCTCGTTCACATTCTTTCAAAGTATTACCGAAACTGTTCTCACCATTTCCACCTGTGACTGGTGGCCGGGTGGGGCGGGGTGTTGGCCTAGTGTGAGGGTGGGTTCTCCTGCTGTGATCACGGCAGGCTTCCATGCAGTCTCTTTCGTCGTCGAACCTGTTCTTGTTTCCACCGCAACCACCGTACCAGAACTGTTTGCACCTTCTAGTCTCATGGTCGTAGCCCCACTTCTGGGAGTAGTCAGAACAGGTACCACGGTCGTGTTCTAAGGAACAGTGATCTGCAAAAAAAATAAAA
This sequence comes from Octopus bimaculoides, assembly GCF_046866305.1. Lineage (NCBI taxonomy): Eukaryota > Metazoa > Mollusca > Cephalopoda > Octopoda > Octopodidae > Octopus > Octopus bimaculoides. Next base: position 15,130,760 of record NC_142957.1, on the reverse strand, counting down.
AATAAAAAATTAAAAATTTAAAAAAACAAACAGGGGAACAAATGTAGAGATGAATTAGAATTCAGGGACAGTAGTAGCTTAAGGTAAGCTCCCTATTTTAATATTTGAATATGTAGTAGTAGTAGTAGTAGTAGTAGCAGCAGCAGCACCAGACGTAGTAGTAGTAGTAGTAGCAGCAGCAGCAGCAGACGTAGTAGTAGGGGAAGAAGAAGGTAAAGAGGCGGAGGAGGAAGGAGGAGGAAGGGGATGCTGCTGCTGATGATGATGATGAGGAGGAGGAGGAGGAGCTGCAACAGCAGCAAAACACTGAAAATAACACCTGTACAGGGGGTGGCACGTGAAAAGAACCTTTCGAGTGTTGATCCTCACGGGAGCAATGACAAATGACCGAGACCTTTGACAAAATGCCATGCTTGAGAAGAAGACCCTTCAAGCCAAGTGAAACCATAACCGTGACAGATGCTGGCGTCACGCAACTGGCACCCGTGCCGGTGGCATGTAAAAGCACCCATTAGGCTCTCGGAGTGGTTGGCGTTAGGAAGGGCATCCAACCGTAGAAAGCCAAGCCAAATCAGACTGGGGCTTGGTGCAGCCCCTCAGCTTACCAGCCCTGGTGAAACTATCCAACCCATGCCAGCATGGACAACAGACGTTAAATGATGATGATGATGATGATGATGAGGGAACAGAGTGTGGGAGACAAATTAGATGCAAGGAGGGTAGCTTATGGTATGATCCTTATTTTTAGTGAAAGGAACAAAAAGGAGCTGGAGTAATATGATTCGGAAAATAGGGGGGAGTGGTATGGAGGACAAATTAGGAGCAACAACGACTTAAGGCCCCCAATTTCATATGTATCTTCATATGTAAATGAGTAAAAGGAACACTGTGACAGAATTCTGGAAAACAGGGGACAGTGAGGGAGCAAGTTAGGAGCAGAGGAGAGTAACTGGTAGATGGAAACTGAAAGAAGCACATTGTGTGTATGTGTATGTGTGTGTGTGTGTGTCTGCGTGCGCTGGCACACGTGTGTGTGCGTGTGTGTTTGTCCCTTCTTTTGACAACTGGTGTTGCTTTTTCTATGTTCCTATAACTCAGCAGTTTGGCCAAAAAGACTTTCTCTTTTACTCTTTTACTTGTTTCAGTCCTTTGACTGCGGCCATGCTGGCGCACCGCCTTTAGTCGAGCAAATCGACCCCCAGGACTTATTCTTTGGAAGCCTAGTACTTATTCTATCGGTCTCTTTTTGCCGAACCGCTAAGTTACGGGGACGTAAACACACCAGCATCGGTTGTCAAGCGATGTTGGGGGGACAAACACAGACACACAAACACACACATATATATATATATATATACATATATACGACAGGCTTCTTTCAGTTTCCGTCTACCAAATCCACTCACAAGGCTTTGGTCGGCCCGAGGTTATAGTAGAAGACACTTGCTCAAGGTGCCACGCAGTGGGACTGAACCCGGAATCATGTGGTTGGTAAGCAAGCTACTTACCACACAGCCACTCCTTCGCCTATGATGAAATTTTTATTTAAAAAATTAAGGAAAAGAAGTACAGGGGCTGATTTGTTTGGCAAAAATCTTTCGGGTCTGTGCAGTACTGCATGGCAGTAGTCTAATAACTAAAACAAAAATAAAAAACAAAAGTATAAAAGGTATGTATATGTTACCTGATCTAGTCGTCCCTGCGAAGCAGCCAGCATAGTTTGGGCCTTCAGCTGTGGTCACCCCATCGGGGCAACATCCATAGTCAGTGTTCTGACAACCAGGGCAGCCAGCATAGTTGGGGCCACGTGCATAACTTACGCGGTCAGGGCAGCAGCCATAGTGACTGTCGACACAACTGGTTGGGGTGGAACATCCGGCGTGGCCCGGTCCTTCAGCAGCTGTCCTTCGATCTGGGCAACATCCGTAGAGAGTCTCCCAGCAGGATACCTATGTGTTTGATGAGCGCAGGAAGGAAAGAGAGAGAGGGACAGGAGATGACAACAGGTGTGATTATAATGATTACAAAATAGGGAGAGAGAGATGAATAAATAGATGAATGGGTGGATTGATGGATGGATGGGAAGAGAGACAGACAGACGAGTAGATAGATTGATTGATAGATAGATAGATAGATAGATAGATAGATAGATAGATAGATAGATAGACAGATAGATATGTTTCTTTATTAGCCACACAGGGCTCAACATAGAGGGGACAAAATACAAATGTAGAGTTTTTCTTTTCAATGGGGACGAAAATAAAGTAAAAAATTAAAATGGGGATAACGATGAAAAGGCATCGAGAAAACGTTTGGGGTATGTACAAAAAAAAAAAAAGAATGAAAATATTACAAAAATTTCCAATAAATGGATAGATAGACAGATAGATAGACACATAGATAGATAGATAGATAGATAGATAGATAGATAGATAGATAGATAGATAGATAGATAGATAGATAGACAGATAGATAGACACATAGATAGATAGATAGACACATAGATAGATAGATAGATAGATAGATAGATAGATAGATAGATAGATAGATAGATAGATAGATAGATAGATTGATTGATAGATAAATAGATAGATAGACAGAGAAAGAAAGAGAGACAGAGAAAGAAAGAGAGACTGAGAGAGAAAATGAGAGTGTGAGAGAGAGAAAGGATGAGAGAAGAATAAGAGAGAAAGATAGAGAGAGAGAGAGAGAGAGAGAGAGAGAGAGAGAGAGAGAGAAAGAGAGATGACATGCCTAAGATCTTTCAATTCTGTCACACATGCCCATGTACATACACATACATGCAAGGTGCATTCAAAAAGAGACTGAAATTTTTTTCCCCTCCTTGGGCAAAATTCTATGGGTGGAAGGTGATGCGACCCCTTCCTGTGCATGTATGAAAACTTTTGTGTCAGTAGGCCATGTCAGTTCATGGCTGTTACACCTAGAGTACAGTGGAGGCACAATGGCCCAGTGGTTAGGGCAGCGAACTCGCGGTCATAGGATCGCGGGTTCGATTCCCAGACCGGGCGTTGTAAGTGTTTATTGAGCGAAAAACACCTAAAAAGCTCCACGAGGCTCCGGCAGGGGATGGTGGCGAACCCTGCTGTACTCTTTCACCACAACTTTCTCTCACTCTTACTGCCTGTTTCTGTTGTGCCTGTAATTCAAAGGGGTCAGCCTTGTTACACTATGTCACGCTGAATATCCCCGAGAACTACGTTAAGGGTACACGTGTCTGTGGAGTGCTCAGCCACTTGCACATTAATTTCACGAGCAGGCTGTTCCGTTGATTGGATCAACTGGAACCCTCGACGTCATAAGCAACGGAGTGCCAACAACAAGTTTTAGGGTCGTAGGCCCAATTAACCTTCCACAGGAACTAGCTTAGAAGCTTGCACATAGTGCGGCTTTTAAGCTGTTGTTGGCACTCCGTTGCTTATGACGTCAAGGGTTCCAGTTGATCCGATCAACGGAACAGCCTGCTTGTGAAATTAACGTGCAAGTGGCTGAGCACTCCACAGACATGTGTACCCTTAACGTAGTTCTCGGGGGATATTCAGCGTGACACAGAGCGTGACAAGGCTGGCCCCTTTGAATTACAGGTACAACAGAAACAGGAAGTAAGAGTGAGAGAAAGTTGTGGTGAAAGAGTACAGCAGGGTTCGCCACCAACCCCTGCCGGAGCCTCGTGGAGCCTTAGGTGTTTTCGCTCAATAAACACTCACAACGCCCGGTCTGGGAATCGAAACCGCGATCCTATGACCATGAGTCTGCTGCCCTAACCACTGGGCCATTGCGCCTCCACGGGCTTTTGAGCTAGTTACTTAATAAAATCGGATACCTTTTGAATGCACATTGTATATACACATACTTACACAAATGGAGTAGCAGCAAGGATTACAAATCTGGGACATTGCAATCCCATCAGATACACACACACACACACACACACACACACACAGACACACACACACACAGATGGGACTGTGACACGAAGCAGTACAAACCTCTGGCCTTGGATTCCTCTCACAGGGCTGTTCGTTACATTTCTTCGTCAGGCGACGGGCTGCTCCCTCCTGCTCTATACACAGGTTATCTCCAACCTGCCTCTCCCTGTCCCCTGATCGCTCCATGCACTTCACAATAGAGGCCATCTGACCCCCGTCACAGGTTTCGCTACATTCTGTCCATCCAGTTTCAACCCAGCGACTGAACACAGCATAAAGAGAAAAGAAAGACATAAGTAACCATCATCATCATCATCATCATCATCATCATCATCATCGTCATCATCAACATCGTCATCATTATTGTAATCATGATAATTATTATTACTATTATATAGGCGCAGGAGTGGCTGTGTGGTTAAGTAGCTTGCTTACCAACCACACGAAGAGAAAGGGACAGTGTGAGCAACAAATGGTGGTGGTGGTGGCGGTGGTGTTGGAAATGATAGTGGTGAGGGTTGTGGTAGTGGTGGTGGTAGGGGCACTAGGATTGTAACCCTGGATGTCAAGGGGTCAGTATCCCTAAAAAGTTTTGGAAACCACTAATCTATAGTGATGGTCACAACCAAAAGAAAGGTGACAGCGTGATCAACAGCTGGTGATGGTGAAGGTAGTGGTGGTGGAAGATATAAACGAAGCTAGGAATAATTAGCACAGGTGCCAGGTGTCAGTGTTACTTACATTTTAATATTGCAGCTCACTTGACAGGACTTGGTGGAAGCGGGTCTGGTGGCACGGTCACATCTCTCTGGGACATTTTTCCTATCGTACATATCGTAACACATTACCACACGCCTCTGGACACCTGCAATCAAAGTAAAGTAACAACCAGAGATGATTTTTAAAATGAAAATATCTGAAATAAACTCAACTGCTCTCACAAATGAGAATACTACTAAAAATGAACTTGACCGCTTTCAGAAATTAAGTCAAAATACAGGAAAAATAATCCAGAATCATTGTCTGGTATCAGATCGATTCCAAAATCTAATCAGTTCGTGCCAATCTCAAGGCCAAACATCCCTGACAGTTTCATCTGAATCTATCCAATGGTTCTTGAGATATCTTGTCCACGGACAAACAAACAAACAAATACAACTGAGAACAATACCTCCGCCTTTGCTAAGGCAGAGGTAATAACAAGAGCACTCAGGGAGCGCAAACCTCTGCCAAGGCAACACCAACGTCCTCTCAACGATTAGCCAGAGATGATTTTTAAAATGAGAATATCTGAAATAAACTCGACTGCTCTCACAAATGAGAATACTAAAAATGAACCTAACTGCTCTCAAAAATTACGTAAAACAATGGGAAAAATAATCCAGAATCCTTGTCTGGTACCAGATTGATCCCAAAATCTAATAAGTTCATGCCAGTCATGAGGTCAAACATCCCTAAAAGTTTCATCCGAATCTATCCAGCAGTTCTTGAGATATCTTGTCCATGGACAAACAAACAAACACTACTGAAAAACAATACCTCCGCCTTTGCTAAGGTGGAGGTAACTAGTAGTACACATAAGTGGAGGCAGATGGCCTAGTAGTTAGAGCAGCGGACTCGTGGTCGAGGGATCGTGGGTTCGAATATCTCAGACTGGGCGATGTGTGTGTTTATGAACGAAACACCTAAGCTCCATGCAGCTCTGGCAGAAAGTAATGGTGAGCTTCTGCTGACTCTTTTGCCACGACTTTCTCTCACTCTTTCCTCCTCCTGCATCTCGCAGCTCACCTGCGACAGACTGGCGTCCCGTCCAGGTGGGGAACCTATACGCCAATGAAACCGGCCCTTATGAGTCAGGCGTGGCCTGAGAAGGAACAAACAACAACAACAATAGTACACATATAATAAATAGATTACAATCTACCGATTAAGGAGTTCGACTACCTCATCACATCAGAAGGTAGTTGTGGTGGTGGTGGTGGTGATGGTGGTGGCGGTGGTTGTGGTGGTGGTAGTTGTGGTGGTGGTTGTGGTGGTGGTATTTGTGGTTGTGGTTGGGGTGGTGGTGGTGGTGGTTGTGGTGGTGGTGATGGTGGTAGTTGTGGTGGTGGTTGTGGTGGTGGTGATGGTGGTGGTGGTAGTTGTGGTTGTGATGGTGGTAGTTGTGGTGGTGGTGGTTGTGGTGGTGGTGGTTGGGGTGGATGGTAGTTGTGGTGGTGGTGGTTGTGGTGGTGGTGGTGGTGGTGGTGGTAGTGGTGGTGATGGAGCTGTGATGCAACGTGGTACGGTTGCGGTGCTGCCTCAATAGAAGGACAAATGCCCCCCACCCCGCCTTAGGGTTAAACTGTCCTTACCTGCTCCACAGGAAACTGAGCATTCTGTCCATCCCCCATAATTCCACTTGTATTGCGTTAATCCTTGCATATCGTCTGTCACAGATAGCCTCGGGTCAATCGGGACAAATGCAAACTTCCTGTTGGTTACCTTGTGATCATCATCATCACCATCATCGGCATCGACAGGAAAATCACTTTCAGTGTCATCGTCATCACTACCGTCATCGTCAACACCGTCGGCACTACCACGTGCGGCTTCTTTCGCAGTCAACAACATCAGGGGTTCTTGGTCGCGTGGTGGGCTGACGGTCAACTTGGGTTTGCGGTGATGCAGTCTGACGCGGGGGCCGCCCATTTCGCTGCTGATGTACACCCTCTGGCTGTCGTTGCTTTGCTTCAAGGCGCTGCTGGGTTGTTGTTTCGCTGGTGGCGCAGGCTCAAGGTGCCGCAGGAGCACGGTGCTAGTTTCACCCTCCTTCTGAATTGAGTATTCATACTCAATGTCTGCTGTCTTCTCCTTCACGACAAGCTGGCAAGTTAAAAAGAAAATATCAGTAATAATAATAATAATAATGATAATAATAATAATAATAATAATAATAATAATAATAATAATGATAATGATAATGATAATAATAATGATAATAATAATGATAATAATAATAATAATAATAATAATAATGATAATAATAATTATGATAATAATAATAATAATAATAATAATAATAATAATAATGATGATGATGATGATGATGATGATGATGATGATGATGATGATGATGATGATGATAATAATAATAATAATAATAATGATAATAATAATGATAATAATAATAATAATAATAATGGAATCTGAAGACGAAAACAATACCTATTGTCATAGGTGCCCTGGGAATGACAGCGAAACGGGCTGATTACTACCGAGCTCAGATACCAGGAAACCCCAAAATGGCTGAAGTTCAAAAGATAGTGCTCATGGGAACTGCCCATATTCTACGTAAAATACTGTCTATGTGATCTCAAATTTTAAAACAAACACATAATTTTCTTATGGTTTCTTAAACATTCACTTGAACAAAACTGTACAAATCCAAATATATGGTACCCTAGGCATAACACCTACATGAACTTCTAACTTGTTGTCTCTTGAGGTCTCTGGGTGAGACTTGGATCCAACTTGTACAAATGCAAAGCAAAAGTCAAACATAAAATAATAATAATAATAATAATAATAATAATAATAATAATAATAATAATAATAATAATAATAATAATTGAGCGTGGCTGTTGCCAGTACCGCCTGACTGGCCTTCGTGCGGGTGACACGTAAAAGCACCCACTACACTCTCGGAGTGGTTGGCGTTAGGAAGGGCATCCAGCTGTAGAAACTCTGCCAAATCAGATTGGAGCCTGGTGTAGCCATCTGGTTTCACTAGTCCTCAATCAAATTGTCCAACCCATGCTAGCATGGAAAGCGGACGTTAAACGATGAATAATAATAATAATAATAATAATAATAATAAAGAAAGGATTATTCATCATCATCACTAACATCATCGTTTAACATTTGTTTTCCATTATTTCCATTATTTTACATTTGACAGATATTTGTCCTTGTTTTATTTGTTATCAACACAACGTTTCGGCTGATATACCCTCCAGCCTTTATCAGGTGACTTGGGGAAAAATCGAACCTGGGTTCTCATTCCTAAGGTATTTTTCAATGTTGTTATTATTATTATTATTATCATTATTATTATTGTTATTATTATTATTATTATTATTATTATTATTATTATTATTATTATTATTATTATTATTATTATTATTCAGGTCACTCCATATCAAGCAACTCCATTTAATTGAACAATGCAACCATTTCATCAATTTAAATGCAGAGCAATCCTCAGCTGCACAAAGACATAAAATTTAATTAAATTAAAACAGATGGACACATTAGTATAATTTTACCTAAAACCTCCAAGAAGGTAAGGAGATAGACAGAGAATATGCTGCCCTCACTTCGGCTTAGAAGCTGCTAAGGGATCAGGAAGAAAGACTTATTGTAGATTTTGCTTGTCACTGTTTTATGGGGTCAGTTTTAATTTACAGACTAGTTTATCAAATCTATGTATATCTAAGGCCCCCCCAAAAAAACAAGGAGCAATATATATATATATATATATATATACAAGTGAGTGGACAAATGAAAGAAAAGGGCACTCCAGAAGTTTAGAGGTGTTGGGTTCTCATTAGGGGCCAGTGAAATTTGAAGTAGCATGGAACCGAACCAAACTGTTTTAAATAATAATAATAATGTGTGTGTGTGTGTGTGTGTGTGTGTGTGTACAAATTATAGTCAAAACAACAACAAAAAATCCTAAGATGTTAAGAACCAGAATGGAATTGAACCCAGTGCAACCGACAGCAACAATGTTATGAAGATCAAAACAGTGCCACTACTTACCACTAAAATGAGGTTGGTGCTGATGGGGCCTACAGCAGAAAGCTGTTGGGTTTTACCATCGTTGATGTAGTAGAATGTGGTGCCATATCTGTGGAATTTGGAGTAATTCACCAGTTTCCATTTAGCATTGAGAAGAAACTTTCCACGGTTAGTTCTGAGAGCTGTAAAATAGTAAGAACGGTAATGTGGTTCGTGTGTATATAGACATGTGTGTGCACGTAAAAAGCATCATTTGAACATGGTCGATGCCAGCACCCTCTGACTGGCTCCTGTGCCAGTGGCATGCAAAAAGCACCCACTACACTCTCTCGGAGTGGTTGGCATTAGGAAGGGCATCCAGCTGTAGAAACTCTGCCAGATCAGATTGCAGCCTGGTGCAGCCCACTGGTTTGCCAGTCTGCAGTCAAACCATCCAACCCATGCCAGCATGGAAAGCAGACATTATACAATGATGATGATGATGATGATGATGATATGGGGGGGGGGCAAAAATTATTCACACTTTCATCATAACATATCTTTATTTATTATTGTCATGCTAGCTTCTGCACATGCGTGCTTATATTTGGTACTACTGTGGTCATGTGTGGAGGCGCAATGGCCTAGTGGTTAGGGCAGCGGACTCGTGGTCATAGGATCGCGGTTTCGATTCCCAGACCGGGCGTTGTTAGTGTTTATTGAGCGAAAACACCTAATATATCCCCGAGAACTACGTTAAGGGTACACGTGTCTGTGGAGTGCTCAGCCACTTGCACGTTAATTTCACGAGCAGGTTGTTCCGTTGATTGGATCAACTGGAACCCTCCAATGAATTTTAGCACCTGACACACCTTCCGACCAGAGAAATTGGATCACTGCTCTTTGTTCTTTTTTGGTGCACGTTGCTTGAGCGAGATCGTTGCCAGTGCCCCTGGACTGGCTCTTGTGCGGGTGGCACATAAAAGACACCATTTCAAGCGTGGCCGTTTTCGTGCGGGTGACGCGTAAAAGCACCCACTACACTCTCTGAGTGGTTGGCGTTAGGAAGGGCATCCAGCTGTAGAAACTCTGCCAAATCAGATTGGAGCCTGGTGTTGCCATCTGGTTTCACCAGTCCTCAGTCAAATCGTCCAACCCATGCTAGCATGGAAAGCGGACGTTAAACGATGATGATGATGATGATGATTGCTTAGTAGAGTGGCCCTGCTTACACTGCTCGCCATGGGGTTGGGAAGTGAGCTTATTACCACTCAGCTATGCCTGCACCTGTCCACTTTTCCATGCTTACATACGTCATATATGTATGTGTGTGTGTTATTTCTTTACTACCCACAAGGGGGCTACACACATAGGGGACAAACAAAGACAGACAAACGGATTAAGTCGATTATATCGACCCCAGTGCGTAACTGGTACTTATTTAATCGACCCCGAAAGGATAAAAGGCAAAGTCGACCTCGGCGGAATTTGAACTCAGAACGTAGCGGCAGACGAAATACCTATTTCGTTATTGCCCACAAGGGGCTAAACATAGAGGGAACAAACAAGAACAGACGAACGGATTAAGTCGATTACATCGACCCCAGTGCGTAACTGGTACTTATTTAATCGACCCCGAAAGGATGAAAGCAAAGTCGACCTCGGCGGAATTTGAACTCAGAACGTAACGGCAGACAAAACACCGCCAAGCATTTCGCCCGGCGTGTGTGTGTGTGTGTATGGGGGAGGCACGGTTGTATGGTTAAGTTCATTTCCGAAACACATGGTTTTGGGTTCAGTTCCACTATGTGGCACCTAGTCTTCAATTATAGCCTTGCGCTGACCAAAATCCTGGGGTTATATATTATATGACTCAAGGATGGACTTTAACTGATGTAGTGACAAGTGAATCACAAAAAAGCATTACAAATATCAATATTATGTATCTTTCGCGATTAAGTTGAGTGATACTTACCAAAATGGTTCTCAGAATCCTTTCGATTTTTCACCAGAATATTGGTGGCACCCCTCGGAATAACCAGGAAATCATTGTAACCTAAAAAATAGAAAGTTTGAAACTATTATGAGATATCCTCGTCCCCTGCCAACCCTATGCTGCAATAAATGCTCTCGGCTCTTCTATACAGCCCTTGGCCTAAACAGCCACCTAAAGCATCCTTCACACATATCAAGATGAAGAGGCTCACTCACATGCTATAGATTTAATACTCAGACATGAGTAAATGGCGGCGCCACTGGTTATGACAAGTGTGCCTATGGGCATATGGCGTAGTGGTTAAGAGCGCGGGCTACTAACCCCAAGATTTCAAGTTGGTTATGCATGTGATAGGTTTTCTAGGTCTTGCATTTACACGTGCATTTGAACATAGATACATCCGCATATACGCAGGAGTGGCTGCGTGGTAAGTAGCTTGCTTACCAACCACATGGTTCCGGGTTCAGTCCCATTGCGTGGCACCTTGGGCAAGTGTCTTCTACTATAGCCTCGGGCCAACCAAAGCTTTGTGAGTGGATTTGGTAGACGGAAACTGAAAAAAGCCCGTCGTATATATGTGTGTGTATATATATATATATATATATATATATATGCGTGTGTGTGTGTGTTTGTGTGTCTGTGTTTGTTCCCCCACCATCGCTTGACAACCAATGATGGTGTGTTTACGTCCCCGTAACTTAGCGCTTCGGCAAAAGAGACCGATAAAATAAGTACCAGGCTTACAAAGAATAAGTCCTGGAGTCGATTTGCTCGACTAAGGGTGGTGCTCCAGTGTGGTCGCAGTCAAATGACTGAAACAAGTAAAAGAGTAAAAGAGTATACGTGTAAAAAACTAATGAAGCCCGCCCACACCTAAGCACTGAAGAGACATGCTCACACAAAATGCATAAATGCAGGTGCATACACCTACATTTATGCACAGACTAAACGAACCACATATTTACAAAGCCTGGGAACTCTCTTGACGCAAAAAAAGTCTTGTTGCTTTGTTGGCAGCCAGCTTGAACTCATTAAGAAGAGCTTAGACAAATCTCAAAGAAAAACAAGCTCTCACACACACACACACTCATACATGCATACACACATATACACATAAATACATGTACACACACACATATATATATATATATACATATATATATATATATATATATATATATATATATATATATAAATACTCATATATGCATATACATGAACAGATGTAAATATGCACATGTACACAAATATTTGTATACATGCATATATATATATATATATATATATATATATATATATATACATATTTAGGATGAGGTGCTGAAAAGTTCCTAGCTTTAAGGGTGTCACAAAAAGCCTGGTTGGAGGACCCAACCTTCCAAGTTCTTTTATAGGGCTTAGAAAAACTGAAGGACTGCTGCTGCAATAAGTGTGTGAATCTGATATATACACTCCCTGATGCAGATCTATATGTACCCCCTCCTATCCACACCCACACATACACAGCTTCAGGAAGTGAAGAACACTGACCGTTCTTGAGTTTAGTGGTTTCCACAGACTTCTTGACTGTCTTGCAGTGCTTTCCTGCACCTCCACAGATCCTGCAAGCATCCTCTACTTTGGAAGACCCTAGTACTCGATCACAGCCAACGCTCTGAAAAAAAGAAAAAGAACAAATGAAATGGCAAGAAGAAGAAGAAGAAGAAGAACGGGTACAAGGTGCAAGAAAAACTGCTTCCCTCAGCTACTGTCACCAGCTAACCCTCCTTGTAGGGGATACAAGTGGAACCAAAGGTGTTACTCTCCTTCTACTGGTACACAGCTTCTTTACGACTCAAAACTACAAAGCCACCTTCCTGGTAACTGGGTGCTGCAAGGTACCCCAGTTACCCTGTTTCTAAGCAGTAAGGGGATCTTGGAGCAGCAGGGGGCACAAGAGAGTAAGTAGGACATTGTGTGAACAGTGTTATATCACTGAGCAGTAAATATCACCGATGAGGTAGCAAGGCCTGATATGATTCCATTGTGGAAGTCCTCATCTTATTTACTCCTTTACTCTTTTATTTGTTTCAGTCATTTGACTGCGGCCATGCTGGAGCACCGCCTTTAGTCGAGCAAATCGACCCCAGGACTTATTCTTTGGATGCCTAGTACTTATTCTATCGGTCTCTTTTGCCGAACCGCTAAGTTACGGGGACCTAAGCACACCACCATCGGTTGTCAAGCGATGCTGTGGGGGGACAAACACAGACACAGAAACATATACACACACATATATATATATATATATATATATATATATATATATATACATATATACGACAGGCTTCTTTCAGTTTCCGTCTACCAAATCCACTCACAAGGCTTTGGTCGGCCCGAGGCTATAGTAGAAGACACTTGCCCAAGGTGCCACGCAGTGGGATTGAACCCAGAACCATGTGGTTGGTAAGCAAGCTTCTTACCACACAGCCACTCCTGCGCCTATTTATTTAATAATTCAACATAGAGGGCACCAGTCCACGTAAATGTGTAGGGGGGACACTGTGTTATCAATGACTGATGATGTACCAAAATCTGATATAATTTTGTAGGGAAGTGGTTATACACCATTAGGTGTACTCCGCTTCCGTACATTAAATTTCTTGAAGAAACAACGGAACGCAGATTCTGAACAACACAACAATATTTATTTACAGTGGAATTCGGCTCATGCTTGGAGGGAATTCGGTTGCTCATCGCCTTTGGTTACTGAGACGCCATTTAATGAAGTTTGTGGTTATTTGTGTAGCTCTAGTGCTGGAATGTTGGAGAGAGCTCGGTGGGACGTCTAGGCTCGACGGAGATCAGCGAACGAAGAGAGTGAGAAAAGGCGCCAAAGCTGGGTGTCGAACTCTACGCATGCGCATGAGACTCTTCCTGTATTCCTTCTGGAACTAGTCCCTGCGCATGCGTGGATAAAACTCCGGACATTGACCATATAACAGTCGTCTGCTATAGGTGTCACTACAATTTCATTAACCCTTTTGTTACTGAATTTCTGTTGAGATGCTCTGTGTTTCTTTCAATTAATTTTAAATATAACAAAGAATTTAGTAAAATAACTTAGTTATCATTAAGCTAGTGTTAGGAACATGAATTGTGACTAAGGTTTGGTGGAAGATTTTAATTCAGAACTTATGAAAACAAGACGTTTGTACTACAGAGCCAGAGGTGATTTCAGCCAGGTTGGTATCAAAAGGATTAAAAATATCATGGTGACTTTAACCCTTTTGTTAGCATATTTCTGTTGAGATGCTCTGTGTTTCTTTCAATTAATTTTAAATATAACAAAGAATTTAGTAAAATAGCAATTTCCACAAATATTTAACATAGGTTTGCAAAATAATCCTCGCAAATATCTAAATAGAAGCATGAACTAGATGAGATTAATATAAGAATTGAAAAGCAGCGAGCTGGCAGAAATGTTAGCACACCGGACGAAATGCTTAGCAGTATTTTGTCTACCGTTATATTCTGAGTTCAAATTCTGTAGAGGTCGACTTTGCCTTTCATCCTTTCGGGGTTGATAAATTAAGTACCAGTTGCATACTGGGGTCGATCTAATCGACTGGCCCCCTTCCCCAAAAAATTTCGGGCCTTGTGCCTGGAGTAGAAAAGAATTGGAACCTTGATCACTTGGTTTCATAACCTCAATCCCTAACCACTGAACCACTGTCATACTTGAGATGAAACCACTTAAAAAAAAGGGAAGGAAATGGAAGAAAGAAAAAGAGAGTCGTGTCTCTGGGTTTCTTACCTTACATGTGCCATCCACACACACCTCTGTGCCATGTGCATTACACGGTGTGCCATCCACGACCTTGTCCTTCATGGTTTGGCGCAAGGTTCCGTTCACAGCTGAACACACCAAGGCACATCTGTCAGCATCATCTACAAAGGGACAGACAGACAGACACATTACGAAATGGTTTTAAAAAAATGTTGGGGTGACAAGAAGAAAAATAGTTAGTATATACATCTACATTATGTTTCACTCACTTTGATCTATGATAGTCATTATTATAGTCAGGTGTCTAAGTTACGGGGACGTAGACACACCAACATTGGTTGTCAAGTGATGTTGGGGGAACAAACACAGACACAAAAACACACACACACACACACTTATACGATAGGCTTCTTTCAGTTTCTGTCAACAAATTCACTCACAAGATTTAGGTCTGTCCGAGGCTAAAGTAGAAGACACGTGCCCAAGGTGCCATGCAGTGGGTCCAGTCCCACTGCATTGATATTATCATTATTATTATTATTATTATTATTATTACTATTATTATTATTTTCTATTTTCATTCTCTTCCATCTAAGATTAAACCTGTGTACTCACCGCCAAGATATGGGACCCATTCGTAGTAAACGTCTTTGATAGGCTTTTGATTGAAGTCAGCACACTGGATTGACCGGAAATCGGTGTCATCTGGACAATCCTGAAAATATAATGGAAACAATAAGTAACCATGGTTACTGGTATGAGGGATGCAACAGACAAGGGATTGGTAGGGTACAGGCCACTCATCCATCTTAACTAGATTGTGAGGTATGAAGTAGTGGGTGGAGAGAGGTAGAGGTTGTAATGACAAGTTGGGGGGGAGCATGCGATGTTGAGGGGGGAAATGAGGGGTAGGTAAGGAGTAATGAGGGGGTAGAAGAGGGAAATGTGGGATAGAGGGGGTATCGTAGGATAGAAAGGAATTGTGGAATAGAAGGGGATTGTGGGACAGAGTGGGAACTGTGGGATAGAGAGAAATTGTGGGGTAGAAGAGAATTGTGGGGTAGAGGGAAACTGGGATAGAGAGGGAATTGTGGGATTGAAGGGGAATTGTGGGATAGATGGAAATTGTGGGGCAGAGGGGAACTGTAGAATAGAAGTGGATTGTAGGATAGAAGGAAATTGTGGGATAGAAGGGAATTGTGGGATAGAGGGGATTGTGGGATAGAGGGGATTGTGGGGCAGAGGGAAACTGTGGGATAGAGGGGACTTGTGGGAGAGAAGGGAATTGTGGGGCAGAGAGGAACTGTGGAATACAAGCAGATTGTAGGATGGAAGGAGGTAGCCAAGTGAACTGTACTTGTCCCTGGGTGGTAGACATAATACATGTCACCTGGTTTAACATCACCAGCAACAACACTAACACCACCACCACCAGTAGCACAAGTAATACCAGCGCTAACACCACCACCGGCAACACCTAAACCAACTGAAAGGAGAAGCCTTTATGTGGGTCACTTGGCATGCTAGAAATAGTAGCCAAATCTCTTCCTCCCACTCATTTTTACTGTCTTATGAAAGGTAATGAGGTCATGAGCCCTCACTGTAGATGGGAGAAAGACTGGGTGGCCATGGTTGGAATGCGTTTGATCACAGGTGTGGATGGTTACGGTTGACCCGGGGTTAAGCAATGACATTACAGCAACAACAACAATGACAACATCAACAACAGCATCAACAGCAGCAGCAGCAGCAACAACATCAACATGGTCAAGACTCACCTGGGTATTGCAAGATGTGTACTTCACTTTGTTTCCAAGGCAACCTTTATTGCTGATAGAAAGAGAAAGAAAACAAAAGAAAAACGTTATCGTTTATGAAGGAACTACAAAATGTCTTGCTTTCTGTCATTCATCCAATGTGTGAGGTGTGACTGTGTGATAAGAAGCTTCCTTCCCAACCACGTGGTTCCAGGTTCAGTCCCACTGCGTGGCACCTTGGGCTAGTGTCTTCTACTATAGCCTCGAGCTAACCAAAGCCTTGAGTGGATTTGGTAGGCAGAAACTGAAAGAAGCCCATCGTGTGTGTGTGTGTGTGTCTGTGTGTGTGCATGTGTGTCTGTGTGTGTGTATGTGTGTCTGTGTGTGTGTATGTGTGTCTGTGTGTGTGTATGTGTGTCTGTGTGTGTGTATGTGTGTCTGTGTGTGTGTATGTGTGTCTGTGTGTGTCTGTGTGTGTCTGTGTGTGTGTCTGTGTGTGGGTGTATGTGTGTCGGTGTGTGTGTGTGTATGTGTGTCTGTGTGTGTGTGTGTGTCTGTCTGTGTGTGTGTATGTGTGTCTGTGTGTGTATGTGTGTCTGTGTGTGTGTATGTGTGTCTGTCTGTGTGTGTGTATGTGTGTCTGTGTGTGTGTGTGAGAGGAGGAGACCCCTTCGGTCATGGATGCCCATGGGATTGCACCTAAAAAGTTACCCTCCGAGGCACAAGTGTGTATGCATATGTGTGCATATGCTTATATGCATACAAATATGCGTATGTATATAAGTATATTCATATATATACATATATGTGCATATTTATGCATTTATGCATGTGTGTGTGTGTGTGTGTGTGTGTGTTTATACACATATACACATGTATGTGCATGTTTTTTGTGTGTAGATATAAAATATTAAAAAAATTAAATTTTAAAAAAAAGATTATAAAATTGTAACCCCCTCCCCTCTGATATTAGACAGTGTCATGTGACAACTTGCTGGGGCTACTTGCTGGAGCCTAGCAGCGGGAAGTTTAGACAGTGTCATGTGACAACTTGCTGGTGCTGCCTACTGGACCCTAGCAGCGGGAAATTTAGACAGTGTCACGTGACAACTAGCTGGGGGCTGTCTGCTGGAGCCTAGCAGCAGATATAAAAAGGGGAACTTGACATGACGATCAGTCGGACGCTGACACCCGTTGATGCTGCATCGAAGAGGCCAGGGAATAGAAGAAAGAAGACATGCACCCAACATCAGAGCTGAAGACACCTCCGAAAAGGGGGGGCCCCGCCACGTCAAAACGGTAGAGGTTCCTCCTGATGATGTCTTGAGCTAACTGGATCCTAATCCACCAAGGGAAGGTATGTCTGAAGAAAGTAATTCAACAACGCGGGTTGATAAACTGTAAGACATGTGGCCAGAACCTCCTGGAAAATAAGCATAGCGAGGGACATTCCACAGTTGAATTAGAACTGTCACAAACAGTGAAAGAAGACATGCACCCAACACCAGAGCCGAAGACACCGCCGAAAGGAGGGGCCCCGCCACGTCAAAACGGTAGAGGAGTAGGGGACGAAACCGGAAGTGGTTCCTCCTGATGATGTCTTGAGCTAACTGGATCCTATAAAGGAGCTTGTTGTGGTAGCAGACCACGAAACATGGTTGAAATTCCTCCTCCTTAACCACATGACAAGCAGGAGTGTTCACTCACCTTCTGTCCACACACGTTCTTGTAGACTTTACCACACCTCCTCCACAAGTCCGAGAGCAGACACCGTCAGTCCAAGAGTTCCAATTTGAATTCGTCTCATTCGTGGGTTGTCCATGAAGCTTCGGTTTGGTTCGGTTTTTTAATTTAAGTTTCATTGTGTTCGTTAAGTTTCATTACATTTCCAGGTTTTAATGAAGCATGAGGCAGAGAAATAAAAAGAGAGAAAGAGAAAAAGAGACAAAGATTGAAAATAAGAAACCAGATCTGACCTCTCACACCAATCCTACAATGTTAGTCTAAAAATAATCAGTCACATAAGCATGTATCCATATATATACATACATACATACATACATATATATATATATATACAACCACATACAACCATAAAGATATAACGTGGAAGGCAGAAGTTAAACGATGATGATGATATGTATATATGTGTGTGTGTGTGTGTGTGTGTGTGTGTGTGTGTGTATGCACAGATCGTTGCCAGTGCCCCTGGACTGGCTCTTGTGCGGGTGGCATATAAAATACACCATTTTGAGCGTGGCCGTTGCCAGTACCGCCTGACTGGCCTTCGTGCCGGTGGCACGTAAAAGCACCCACTGCACTCTCAGAGTGGTTGGCATTAGTAAGGGCATCCAGCTGTAGAAACTCTGCCAAATCAGATTGGAGCCTGGTGTAGCCACCTGGCCCACCAGTCCTCAGTCAAATCGTCCAACCCATGGTAGCATGGAAAGTGGACGTTAAACGATGATGATGAACGAATGATGATGATATATATATAGGCGTAGGAGTGGCTGTGTGGTAAGTAGCTTGCTTACCAACCACATGGTTCCGGGTTCAGTCCAACTGCGTGGCACCTTGGGCAAGTGTCTTCTACTATAGCCTCGGGCCGACCAAAGCTTTGTGAGTGGATTTGGTAGACGGAAACTGAAAGAAGCCCGTCGTATATATGTATATATATATATATATATGTATGTGTGTATATATGTTTGTGTGTCTGTGTTTGTCCCCCCAATATCGCTTGACAACCGATGCTGGTGTGTTTACGTCCCCATAACTTAGCGGCTCGGCAAAAGAGACCGATAGAATAAGTACTAGGCTTCCAAAGAATAAGTCCTGGGTCGATTTGCTCGACTAAAGGCGGTGCTCTAGCATGGCCACAGTCAAATGACTGAAACAAGTAAAAGAGTAAAAGAGTAAAAGAGTATATATATATATATATATATATATATATATATATATATATATATATATATATATATATATTCACACACACATACATGCACAAACATGCAAAAACACATACAGGTAGTATATTTATATTTTACCTGTGGCAATAGGGAAGCAAGGACCAGGATACAGGCGGTCGACCAGGGCAGCCAGGTACCACTTTGTGGTACCTTTGCTGTCATCATGGCAACAGAAATTAGTTGTCTCTTCTTGACTTTAACAACCGGTGCTCATTGGACTTTGCTGAACCTGAAATATGAAAAAAAACAAACAAAAACATAAACAACAATGGCTACAACAACAAACAACAATAACAACAAAAATGATAGTAATAGCAATAAAAGCAAGAGCACTCGGTGCAAACCATTACCAAGGCAACACCAACGCCCTCTCAACAATTAGCCAGAGATGATTTTTTGAAATGAGAATATCTGAAATAAACTCGACTGCTCTCACAAACGCGAATACTAAAAATGAACCTGACAGCTCTCAAAAATTAAGTAAAAAAAACAGGAAAAATAATCCAGAATCCTTGTCCAAAATCTAATCAGTTAGTGCCAGTCATGAGGCCAAACATTTCTGAAAGTTTCATCCAAATCCATCCAGTAGTTCTTGAGATATCTTGTCCACGGACAAACAAACAAACAAACAAACACAACTGAAAACAATACTTCCGCCTTTGCTAAGGTGGAGGTAATAACAAGAGCACTCAGGGAGCGCAAACCTTTGCCAAGGCAACACCAACGCCCTCTCAACAATTAGCCAGAGATGATTTTTTGAAATGAGAATATCTGAAATAAACTCGACTGCTCTCACAAACGCGAATACTAAAAATGAACCTGACAGCTCTCAAAAATTAAGTAAAAAAAACAGGAAAAATAATCCAGAATCCTTGTCCAAAATCTAATCAGTTAGTGCCAGTCATGAGGCCAAACATTTCTGAAAGTTTCATCCAAATCCATCCAGTAGTTCTTGAGATATCTTGTCCACGGACAAACAAACAAACAAACAAACATAACTGAAAACAATACTTCCGCCTTTGCTAAGGTGGAGGTAATAACAAGAGCACTCAGGGAGCGCAAACCTTTGCCAAGGCAACACCAACGCCCTCTCAACGATTAGCCAGAGATGATTTTTTGAAATGAGAATATCTGAAATAAACTCGACTGCTCTCACAAACGCGAATACTAAAAATGAACCTGACAGCTCTCAAAAATTAAGTAAAAAAAACAGGAAAAATAATCCAGAATCCTTGTCCAAAATCTAATCAGTTAGTGCCAGTCATGAGGCCAAACATTTCTGAAAGTTTCATCCAAATCCATCCAGTAGTTCTTGAGATATCTTGTCCACGGACAAACAAACAAATAAACAAACACAACTGAAAACAATACTTCCGCCTTTGCTAAGGTGGAGGTAATAACAAGAGCACTCAGGGAGCGCAAACCTTTGCCAAGGCAACACCAACGCCCTCTCAACGATTAGCCAGAGATGATTTTTTGAAATGAGAATATCTGAAATAAACTCGACTGCTCTCACAAATGAGAATACTAAAAATGAACTTGACCGCTTTCAGAAATTAAGTAAAAATACAGGAAAAATAATTAAGAATCATTGTTTGGTATCAGATCGATTCCAAAATCTAATCAGTTCGTGCCAATCTCAAGGCCAAACATCCCTGAAAGTTTCATTTGAATCCATCCAGTAGTTCTTGAGATATCTTGTCCACGGACAAACAAACAAACAAACTCAACTGAAAACAATACCTCCGCCTTTGCTAAGACAGAGGTAATAATAATCTCTTCTATTGTTGGTACAAGGCCTGTAATTCTGAGGGTGGGAGCTAATTGATTACATCAACCCCAGTGTTTAACTGGTACTTATTTTATTGACCCCAGTAAGAATGAAAGTCAACCTTGGTGGAATTTGAACTCAGAACGTAGCGACAGGAAAAATGCCACTAAGCATTTCCTCCAGTACACTAATGATCCTGCCAGCTCCCCACCTTAATAATAATAATAATAATAATAATAATAATAATAATAATAATAATAATATTGGGGGAAGAGACTAGCCGATCACATCGACCCCAGTACTCAACTGGTACTTAATTTATCAACCCCCAAAAAGATGAAAGGCAAAGTCAACCTCGGCAGAATTTGAACTCAGAACGTAGCGACAGGAAAAATGCCACTAAGCATTTCCTCCGGTACACTAATGATTCTGCCAGCTCCCCACCTTAATAATAATAATAATAATAATATTGGGGGAAGAGACTAGTCGATCACATCGACCCCAGTACTCAACTGGTACTTAATTTATCAACCCCCAAAAAGATGAAAGGCAAAGTCGACCTCGGCAGAATTTGAACTCAGAACATAGCGACAGGCGAAATGCCGCTAAGCATTTCCTCCAACGTGCTAACAATTCTGCCAGCTCCACCCCCCACCCCCCCTTAGTAGTAGTAGTAGTAGTAGTAGTGATAATAATAATAATAATCTTTCTACTCTAGGCTCAAAGCCTGAAATTTTGGGGGAAGAAGCCAATCGATTAGATCAACTCCAGTATGCAACTGGTACTTAGTTTATCGACCCTAAAAGGGTGAAAGGCAAAGTCGACCTCAGCAGAATCTGAACTCAGAACGCAGCAACAGCTGAAATACCACTAAGCATTTCGTCCAGCGTGCTAACAATTGTGCCAGCCAGCCACCTTAGAGTCGTTTGCACGGTGATCACTATAAGCTTTAAACTTATATAAAAATACTGTTATTAATATTTACAGAATTGTAAAACTTGACACCGCTCCACAAAACCATTCGCATCAAAAGTGCAAACATGTATGTATGTATGTATGCATGTATGTATATATGTATATGTATGTATGTATGTGTATGTATTTATGTATATATGTATGTACACGCATACGTACTTGAGACAGAAATGCGTGATTTGAACCGTTAGCACGCCGGGCGAAATGCTTAGCGGTATTTCGTCAGCCGTTATGTTTTGAGTTCAAATTCCGCCGAGGTCGACTGTGCCTTTCATCCTTTCGGGGGTCGATTAAATAAGTACCAGTTACGCACTGGGGTCGATGTAATCGACTTAATCCGTTCGTCTGTTCTTGTTTGTCCCCCTCTATGTTTAGTCCCTTGTGGGCAATAAAGAAATAAGAATTGTAAAACTTGACACCGCTCCACAAAACCATTCGCATCAAAAGTGCAAATATGTATGTATGTATGATTGACCGTTGACTGAACACTATTCAATTTTTTTTCTCCGTGTCTTTCTCCTTGTCTCCGTATTCTTTCTGTTGAAGAGCGTAGCTCGAAACGTTAAAGACTTTCCGTATTCCCGAGCGTCATACTAATACATCCTTTTGTTGTTTACACCACCTGTCCTCGTCTGTTGTTGTTTTTTCGTACATTCTCCCATATATATATATATATATATGTATGTATGTGTATGTATCTATGTATATATGTATGTACACGCATACGTACTTGAGACAGAAATGCGTGATTTGAGAGAGATTTGTCTGCTCTCTGCTCGTCACCGGCCTATGACTGGACATGACAGAAGTGAATGAGACAATTGGAGAGTTGAAGGTGATGTTAGTCATGGGTGAGAGTAGCGACAGTTAAGTGCGGGGGGGGGGGGAAAGGAAGGACTGGAGTTGTTAGGTCATTATTGCAAGGGTGCCATCGAAAGGTCAAGCGAATCTTGACCCCACTGAAAGAAAAAAAAAAGACTAGTTAAGAGGGGAAAACTCAATCTAGTGGTTGATTGGGTGAAAATGGTGGCCAAATCTCCCTCAAATCACACCCTACTGTCTTATGTATGTCTATATGTATGCATGAGCCAACGAGGGACACCTCTACATGGTAGCTAGGCCTGGTAGAAATAGCAGCCAAATCTCCCTCTTATGTATGTATGAGCCAATGAGGGAGACCTCTACATGGGAGCTAGGCCTGGTAGAAATAGCAGCCAAATCTCCCTCAAATCACACCCTACTGTCTTATATATGTATATATGTATGTATGAGCCAATGAGGGACACCTCTACATGGTAGCTAGGCCTGGTAGAAATAGCAGCCAAATCTCCCTCAAATCACACCCTACTGTCTTATGTATGTCTATATGTATGTATGAACCAACGAGGGACACTTCTACATGGTAGCTAGGCCTGGTAGAAATAGCAGCCAAATCTCTCTCAAATCACACCCTACTGTCTTATGTATGTCAATATGTATGTATGAGCCAACGAGGGACACCTCTACATGGTAGCTAGGCCTGGTAGAAATAGCAGCCAAATCTCCCTCAAATCACACCCTACTGTCTTATGTATGTCTATATGTATGTATGAGCCAATGAGGGACACCTCTACATGGTAGCTAGACCTGGTAGAAATAGCAGCTAAATCTCCCTGTTATGTATGTATGAGCCAACGAGGGACACCTCTACATGGTAGCTAGGCCTGGTAGAAATAGCAGCCAAATCTCCCTCAAATCACACCCTACTGTCTTATGTATGTCTATATGTATGCATGAGCCAACGAGGGACACCTCTACATGGTAGCTAGGCCTGGTAGAAATAGCAGTCAAATCTCCCTCAAATCACACCCTACTGTCTTATGTATGTCTATATGTATGTATGAGCCAACGAGGGACACCTCTACATGGTAGCTAGGCCTGGTAGAAATAGCAGCCAAATCTCCCTCTTATGTATGTATGAGCCAATGAGGGAGACCTCTACATGGGAGCTAGGCCTGGTAGAAATAGCAGCCAAATCTCCCTCAAATCACACCCTACTGTCTTATGTATGTCTATATGTATGTATGAGCCAACGAGGGACACCTCTACATGGTAGCTAGGCCTGGTAGAAATAGCAGCCAAATCTCCCTCAAATCACACCCTACTGTCTTATATATGTATGTATGTGTGAGCCAATGAGAGAAACATGAAAAGACATCAACACTAGTTGTCAAGTAGAGGTCAGACAAATACAGACACAAACACACACACACACACACACACACACACATGCTTACAGACATCACCACACAGAAACAGGCATACAAATATATATCTAATGACATATACACATAAAATTTAAAAGAGAGAGAAACCACTCCAGGGCTAATACGTCCTACAAGACCCAAGAAAGTGAGTCAGACAGAGAGCTGTGGCTCAAAAGCTTTGGAATAAAATCAGAAATAATGTGTCTGACTTTTAGCTGTGCAAAATGACTAACAAACCAGAAAAGAATATAAAAGTAAAAAGAAAATGGAAAACAAAAATGATGTTAAGAATCTTCCAGCTTCAGGCCAAAATGAAAGACACTTGACCATAGCAGTACAAGATGGGATTGAACATGTACAGCCATGCATGTCTAACAAACATCATCGTAACCACTCAGCCATGTCTATACACCTGTGCACCCCACCACCCAAACTCAAACAGGTGTCTTACTAGAAGGACATTTTCTATGGTGATATTAGAGTAAGAGTGGGAGGTGGAGAGGTGGTATATAAGGGATGAAAATGTAGGGGTGGCATATAAGGGATGTGCTGGGAACTAGCAGTCCTACATCTGTCCATACCCGTATGAATACCCTTGTAATTGGTTCTATGACTACCCAACTGTGTCTTTTCACCTACATACCTGACATAGTTCCCACTCAACAGGGAAACACATACACACATATATACATAGGTCAATAGATATCTATATCTATAACTATTTATCTCTCTATCATCTATATATATACATATATACACAAACATGCACACACACACACACACACACACACACACACACACACACACACACACACACACACACACACATATATATATATATACACACATGTATATATACACACATACAAACACACACATTCTAACTCACCTCAACAAACTCATGCTTACAAAGTCACTCATGTTTCCACACTCATACACAGAGCAAAAGAAAAGAATCCCTTCAAAGAACCTGAGGGTCACATGGAGTCCC
>NC_142957.1:15095578-15100578 GCF_046866305.1 Octopus bimaculoides | reverse complement strand
CAAGTGTGCTTTATCTGTGCGTGCATGTGCATGTGCATGTGTGTGTGTGTGTGTGTGTGTATTTTTGGCATGTATTTTAATATTCAGTAAAGTTCTGTAGCTAATATTCTAAAATTTTGTGAAAATCTACACAAGATGGTTATGTTATTGGCTCATATTTTAACTAATGAGTATTGTGTTTCATGTTCTGTATAACATGCCATAATGGTTCCTTGTGGAACATAAATGGTTGACTGTATGAATGCAATATATATGATATATATATATATATAAATAAATATATAAATATATATATACATGTCATATATATGCATATATATATATATATATATATATCGTATAATGTATATATGCATATGTGTGTGTAAACACATTCATACAAACCAATGCTAAGACAAGCACATGTACATACATATACACACATGTATACATATATATACATGCATACATATGTGCGTAATTATGTATATATCTACGTATATCTATACATACACATACATGTACATATATATAGATACATACAGAAACAGGTACACATACACACACAATATCAAGTGATGCAAATCAGATCACTTAACATAAGCAATGTTGTTTTGCTTAGCACAGAATTGCCAGGGAAACAGTTGAGGCCATTTTGTGTTTACACCCAGGGTGTACGAGGGTGGGAGTGGGGGTAACTAATTACAGAGAGATAATGATGTAATGAAGAGCAGGCGGAAGGGGTAGAATAAGGCTGGGAGTAGGATGACCCAACAGTAGGAAGGAGGCTGTTAAAGAGCTGGAGGAAACGAGAGGGAAAAAATTGTATCTTGTGATACCAAACGCTATCTTAATTATCTAATAAAGGACCACCATGGTGTGTTTTGCACGCATTGATATTTCAGTAAATGAATCCTATGAACTGTACTGGAATATATTGTGTGACTGAGTGGTCGGGCTGTTTGGCTCATAATCGTTAGGTAGTGGTTTCAATTCCTGGACTGGGCAATAAGTTCTGTCTTCAAAGAAGCCATTACACTTCACAGAAAGAAATTCTATCCACCAATGCGGTGTTGAGCACTCATTTTCATCGTTTGACATTTACATATATATATATATATATATATATATATATATATATATATATATATATATATATATTCTATTGTTTTAGTTGTTTCAGTGATTCGACCATGGCCATGCTGGAGCACTCCGTTCAGTTGACCTAAATCGACCCCAGGACATATTCTTTGTAAGCCTAGTCCATATTCTATTGGTCTCTATTGCCGAACTGCTAAGTTACAGGGATGTAAACACACCAGCACTGGTTGTGAAGCGATCTTCAAGGAGGGGACAAACGCAAACAACACAAACATACACACAAGCACACAAACACACATATACGAGAGGCTTCTTTCAGTTTCCGTCTACCAAATCCACTCACAAGGTTTTGGTCAGCCCAAGGCTATAAGTAGAAGACACTTGCCCAAGGTGCCACGCAGTGGGACTGAACCCGGAACCATGTGGTTGGTAAGCAAGCTTCTTACCACACAGCCACTCCTGCTTTGACTGTGGCCATGCTGGAGCACCACCTTTAGTCGAGCAAATCAACTATATATATATATATATCCTATGTGTGTGTGTTTATCTCTGTGATTGTCCCTCACCACTACTTCACAAATAATGGTTGGCGTGTTTATATTCCAGTAACTTAGTGGTTAAGCAAAAGAGAATAAGGACTTGGGGTTGACACGTTTGATTGAAATTTTCAAGGCTGTGCCCCAGCTTGGCCACAACAAAATGACTGAATCAAGCAAAAGATAAAAGAAGGATATATCAGTGTGTGTGTGTGTGTGTGTGTGTGTGTGTGTGGTTGTTTCTCCTTCCATGTTTTGCTTTCGCATTTCAGTTGCTAAAACAGCTCCACCATCATACAAGTGGCGTCATTCATTTCCAGTCTTCTGTGAAAGAATGTCTGCTGAGGGAGGAAATATTACCTTGCATGGAAACAGGTGAGCGTTGATGACAGGAAGAGCATCCGGCCTCAGACAACCTGCCTGACCTATGCAAGCATTGAAAAACAAACATCAAAAAAGCGATGTCTGTGACGATAATAATGACGATATTTCAGAATTCCGGTATGGTTTTCGTCTGCTTTTTTTTTTTCCTCTTTTTTTTTCCTCTTTTTTTTTTCCCCAACATTTCTCGTTACTTCATCACTGCTTCTCTCTATTTTTTTTAATCACCATAATTAATTTCCAGTTTGCATTTTATCATTTCCTTGTATCATAGAGAAACGAGACCCAACGTTCAGCATTTGTTTTCTTCGTGTTTCCTTATTATACTAATCAATTTCCCCTCATAAGTATTTTTCTAGTCACAAATTTGTTACTTTGAAGTAGTTTTCTCTTCGTATTAATTTCAAGTACTCCTAATTTATATCATAACGAGCAGTTCTGGTCTAATTCTCTTCTTTCACCATCTGCGTCTAATTTAAAGGGTCTCAAATTTTATTTAACTTGCTTCCTCTTACACTAAATTTCTACCCCTTTGGTATATTAGCCCCAAACTCTTATTCATATTTATGCCATGGTCCAATTTGGGAACAATTTTACAATTTCAAAAATGTTATTCTTATTTATTTATTTATTTTCTTGTTAACTGGGAAATATTCTCTGCGAATATTTATTCTACCACACCCACATGAACTGTATGGGGGCCTTTGGGGTAGATCTCTTTTACTGTAGCACAGCCACAGATACATTCTTTCTTGCTTTTACTTGTTTCAGTCATTTGACTGCCGCCATGCTGGAGCACTGTCTTTAGTCAAAGAAATCGACCCCAGGATTTATTCTTTGCCAGCTTTCTTCTTATTCTCTCACCGTCTTTTTGCTGAACCGCTAAATTACAGGGACGTAAACACATCAACATCAGTTGCCAGACAAAGACACATACACATAAATATATATATGATGGGCTTCTTTCAGTTTCCGTCTACCAAATCCACTCACAAGGTGTTTGTCAGCCCCAGGCTATATAGTAGAAGACAATTGCCCAAGGCGGCACAGATATGGCTGAGGGGTAAGAGTTTTCTCCCCAGCCAATAAGAGAGAAAAAGAGAGAAAAACATATGCACATATATATACATATACATGCATATTATATATGTGTGTATATATATATACATGCATACATTTCATAGATTTATTGATATGTGCAATATATATACACACACAAACACATGCATATGCACAGACACAAATACACACATACATACATTATATATACCTACATTTATGTTTATCTTTACACGTTTCTACACAACCATTGGTAGGTATACATGGACATATCTGACATTGCCTCATTTCATTACAGTTGAGACTTTATTACCACTAAAACACACACACACACACACACACACACAAACACACACACACACACATGCACGCACACATGCCTACATGTACAATCAAGATGGCCGCCTAGTTTATCACATGACAGCAGTGTCAGCTGATTGATTGCAAATGGCTGACGATGAAAAGATAGAAAACACGCTGGGGACCTCTTCTTCTTTTCAAGTGGCGGGAATTCCACAGGCCATGAGAAAATATTTGATGATATCCAAATTTCAGTTCTGAGGCCAGTGAATTCATTGAAAGTGTCATGTGAAAAAAAAGCCCATTGAATTCTTGAGATCTGAGGCAGATATTTAGATCTTCCGTTCTTCTATTTCTGCTGAGATACCATAGCATTTCTTTCAAATGATTTTTAAAAGAATAAAGAATTTAGTAAAATAACATTGACACCATTAAGATGTTTGAAACAAATTAACATGAAATTTTGAATGAAAGTTTCAATTCAGATCATTTTAATACAGGGAATTTGTATCAAAGAACCAGAGGTAGTCTCAGGTGTGTTGGTGTCTAAATGGTTAAGATGAACATGATGGAAAGGTCTCAAAGCTAAATCATATGACAAGGATATTTCTTGAAATGTAAAATAATTCAATTTTAATTTAATTTAAATTAATACGAAATTTTGATGGAACTTTTTAATTTAGACCATTCTATAACAGAAAATTTATATTGTAGAACCAGGGGTGGTCTCAGGCTAGTTGGTATCAAATGGGCTAAGACAAACATTGATGGAAAGATGTTTTCTTTGAAGAGTGCATAGAAGGGAAGACGGAGAAAGAAAATCACCAATGATACACACGCGGCCACATATTGGCATGCATGTGTTTGCGTGTGTGTGTTTGGGTTTGTATTTGCCCTCTCCCCAACCACTTGATAACTGGTGTTGGTTTGCTTACATCCACATAACCTACCGGTTTGGCAAAAAAAAAAGTGGCAGGAAGAATAAATACAAGGTTTAAGTAAAAAGGAGGACTAAGTTCAATTTGTTCGATGGAACCTTTCAAGGCAGTGCCCCAGCATGGCAGCAGCTGACATTACAGGGAGAAGAAAACGATAAGAGATGGGAGAGAAATGTCTGATGCTGTTTGAATGAGGGCTTTTGTTTACGAAGAATCACGGAACACGTCAAGAGGCGAGGACACGCTTTGGTATTGGGGTGTATACTAGTGGCAGCAACTGTACGAACAGCAAAGCTTTTGTATACAACCAGCAAACACACACACACACAGGTATATATATATATATATATATATAGATAGATAGATAGATAGATAGATAGATAGATAGATAGATAGATAGATAGATAGATAGATAGATAGATAGATAGATAGATGGATAGTTAGATGGGTAAATGGATAGATAGATACATACATACATACATACATACATACATACATACATACATACATACATACATACATACATGCATATACATAAATATATATATATATGTATGTGTGTGTGTGTGTGCATGTATGTATGTATGTCTCTGTATATCTGTGCATGTATGTATGTATATCTCTGTATATGTATATTGATGTGCATACACATGTGGATGATAAAATATATGTGTGTGAATATAATATATATATATATTATATTCAT
>NC_142957.1:15083078-15088078 GCF_046866305.1 Octopus bimaculoides | reverse complement strand
ATCCAGCTGTAGAAACTCTGCCAAATCAGACTGGAGCCTGGTGTTGCCATCCGGTTTCACCAGTCCTCAGTCAAATCGTCCAACCCATGCTAGCATGGAAAGCGGACGTTAAACGATGATGATGATGATGATGATACATATATATATATATATATATATATATATATATATATATATATATATATATGTGTGTGTGTGTGTGTGTGTGTGTGTGTGTGTGTGTGTATATACACACGCATATACATAAACATGCCAGCATGGACAACGGACGTTAAATGATTATGATGATGATGATGATGATGTATATGTACATATATAGAAATATACAATATATGTGTGCGAGTTTTTGTGTATGAGTGCTTACATGTTTGTTTGCAAGTGTGTGTGTATATGTGTGTACGTATGCATATGAGTGTGAGTGCAGAATGTGTGTAATAGCAGCGAAGCTACCAACAGGAGCAGCTGGTCCTTAAATGATTTGGCAAAGATGAAAAGCCATAAATATAAACAGCAAGGAGCAGCCGGGGTCACCAGGTCAGAGGTGAAACTTCACATGTTTCTCTGATAAAAAACATTTCTGGGTGTTGTTTGTTTTCTGGGTCGGCTGAGGTTAGATGTGTGGGCTTGTGTGTGTGTGTTTGTGTGTGCGTGTGTGTATGTTTCTGTGTGTGTGTGTGCGCATGAAGAAATACATATATGTTTGTGTGTATATATGTGTGTGTGTTTGTCTGTATGTGTGTGCACGTGTATAAATACATATATGTTTGTGTGTATATATGTGTGTGTGTGTGTGTGCATGTGTATAAATACATATATGTTTGTGTGTATATATGTGTGTGTGTTTGTGTGTGTGTGTGTGTGTGCACGTGTATCAATACATATATGTTTGTGGGTATATATGTGTGTGTGTGTGTAAATGTCTGTGTGTATGTATATCTGTGTGTAATCATGAGTGCGTATATATATGCCTGCATATATAAGCATATAAGTTCACACGTGTGTGTGTATATGTGTATGTATATGTGTATGTATATGTGTCTGTGTCTGTGTGTGTGGGAGCCCCTTTGTGTCAAAATGAGTGAACAAGTGTATGTCACTTGTATATGTATGTGTGTGTAACTATGTAGATGAATGTGAGCTGTTATGGTGTGTGTGTGTGTGTGTGTGTATCAGGGGTGCATATTCTGGGTGTGCTAGCTATGCGCTGCACACCCATCGAAAATGGCAATTTCATTATAATTATTAACCTTACTCGTTAATCTAATCACAAATCATAATGGCAAACTTTTGGTGTACCCCTGCACGAAATTTGATGGTGAGTGTCCTGAAAAAAAACACTGCACACCTCACAGTGCATTGTATCAAAATATGGCACTGGGCGTATCGTAGGATAATGAGAGAGCGACAAAAAAATTAAAGGTGATGGGTGTGAGACAGCTTTGACAGCACAGTTGCATGTTCAGTTTTGTGGTGAGAAGTTCTTGCGTTTAAATTCATTTAAAATTCCTAAACTGAAACCAATTCTTTTTTATAATAAATTTTTTTTTGGAACATTATCATCATGTGTATAGGCGCAGGAGTGGCTGTGTGGTAAGTAGCTTGCTTACCAACCACATGGTTCCGGGTTCAGTCCCACTGCGTGGCACCTTGGGCAAGTGTCTTCTACTATAGCCTTGGGCCAATGAAAGCCTTGTGAGTGGATTTGGTAGACGGGAACCGAAAGAAGCCCGTCGTATATATGTATATGTATATGTATGTGTGTTTGTGTGTCTGTGTTTCTCCCCCCCCCCACCATCACTTGACAGCCGGTGTTGGTGTGTTTACATCCCCATAACTTAGCGGTTCGGCACAAGAGATCCAATAGAATAAGTACTAGGCTTACAAAGAATAAGTCTCGGGGGTCAATTTTACTCGGCTAAAAGCAGTGCTCCAGCATGGCCGCAGTCAAATGACTGAAACAAGTAAAAGAGAGAAGCGAAAGAGAGAATATAACTTTGATCTTAATTTGTTTTGCAAAACTATTAATTAACTTTTAAAAGTCAGAAACGAAATTTCAGTCAGGTTGAATTCTGAAAGGTTGTGCGCTGATATTTTGCTTGGTGAAATTTGTGATTTTGTTAGTTGTGTGCCGATGCATTTTATTAAAAATTTAATTAGTGTTGGCCTTAAATTGTTTTTACAGTCACAGAAAAAAGTGCTAGGTGCAGGAGTGGCTGTGTGGTAAGTAGCTTGCTTACCAGCCACTTGGTTCGAGGCTCAGTCCCACTGCATGGCAACTTCGCCAAGTGTCTTCTACTATATAGGATTATAGACAGAGAAAGGATAGACTATAGGTACGGGAGGAGCACAGACAATTGTGACCGCCTTAGGTCACCAAGGGTCACTAATATTTAGCAGAAGTAACATAAGGTCCAAGAGTTTTGTATCACTACCAACAACAGTAACAACAACAGCACCATTGTCACCACCACCACCACCACCACCACCACTAACGGCACCACCAGCACCAAACAAAGCCTCTGTTCCATTCTGTACATTACAGCAAGTTATTAATTTGAACAACCAGGGTGTTGTGTTGACTGCTCAGCCACCCACATATACCCTGAAAGCACTTAT
Organism: Octopus bimaculoides; assembly: GCF_046866305.1. Taxonomy (NCBI): domain Eukaryota; kingdom Metazoa; phylum Mollusca; class Cephalopoda; order Octopoda; family Octopodidae; genus Octopus; species Octopus bimaculoides. The sequence continues at coordinate 15,085,462 of NC_142957.1, read as the reverse complement.
AAATCATGTATGGTGGGGTGGAATGGTAGAAGATTAGTGGATGTCTGAGGGTATGTGATGTGGGTTTCAGTAATAAATCTGGGTGTGGATGAGAGACAGTTTTAGGTTTGTGGTTTATTTTAGCCATCATGCCTCCGGCCATGGTGAGGCATCATCAGTTTGTGTATAAAGTAGGTCTTTTAGAGATAAGAGATGTAGGCTAATGAGATACGCAGATAAGGGGTACATTAATGGATAAATTATGACATGAAATAGATATATACATACATATATATAAATATATATATATACATACATATATATATATATATCATCATAAATATAAGGGATTAGCAATTGAGTTGCTTCTCCAACATACTGAAAATTTAGAAATAGCAGTCAAAGAACTACTGATTCTAAACTACAAATTTTTCTCTAAAACGGATGGCGATATTTATGGCACACATATTAATTCTATTATTAATTGACGATTCCCTGCCCTCATTTCTTGTATATTTTATATATATATATATATATATATATATATATATATATATATATATATATATATATATATATATATATATATATATATATATGTATGTATGTACATCACACCTAACACTCTCTCTCTCCCTCTCTTTCTCTCTCTCTCTATATATATAGGTGTGTGTATGCATGTGTATGTATGTGTGTAAAAACATAAATATACATGCACACATGCATACATAAACCTACACACACATACACATAGATATAGATAGATACATACATACTTAGATAGATAGACAGATAGATAGATATACATGCATATATGTACATACATGTACACAAACGCATACATAAATACTAACACACACACACATATATACATACACACATAAGTAAAAACATTATAATACATAAATATATACATTACATATATACATTATATGTATGTATGTACATACACACACATGTATATATGTACATATGTATGTATGTATGTATGTATGTATGTGTGTATGTGTGTATGTGTGTAAGTATGTATGCATGTACATGTATATGTAAGTATCTATATGTATATATCCACATATATATAGTTGCATATGTACGTATAAAGCAGAATCAAAAACAAGGAAACATATATGATGTGATACAAAGACAAAAGTATTTGTTGAATCAGAAATATCCATCAAAATTGTACAACAAGTGGTGAAGCATGATCCTTGAACTCTGGGCCTCACAGAGGTAATGACTAGTGACTGAGACCTTTGGCAATGTGCTGTGCTTGAGAAGACCTGTCAGGCCAAGGGATATTGTAGATGTGGCCGATGCTGGTGTTATGTAACTGGTTCTTGTGCTGGTGGTACTTAAAAGGCATCCTTTGAACGTTGGGTCACACGAAGGCCGTGACAAATGACCGAGACGTTTGACAATATGCTGTGCTTGAGAAGACCCGTCAAGCCAAGTGAAATCATAGCCATGGCTAATGCTGGTGGTATGTAACTGGTACCTGTGCTGGTGGTACTTAAGAAGCAGCTTTTGAGTGGTGGGCCTCACAGATGCAAAGTCACCAATGCCAGTGGCATATGAAAAGCTCCTTTCAAGTGTTGGGCCTCACAGAGGCAATGACAAATGACCGAGGCCTTTGGCATTACGTTGTGCTTGAGAAGAAGACCCATCAAGCCGAGTAGAATTGCAGTCATGGCAGATACTGGTGTCACACAAATGCACAAATGGCACTCATGCTAGTGGTACATGAAAGCACCCATTACACTCTCTCTATATATAAATATATATATATTTTGTATGTATATATATATATATATATATATATATATATATATATATTTTGTATGTATATATTTTGTATGTATATATATATATATATATATATATATATATATATATATATATATATATATATATATATATATATATATATGTATATATATATATATATTTCACGTCTGGCCGTATAGCCTTTTCCATTTGTTTTCCTGTCTTGTTTTCTGTCCGCCACTACATTCCTCCATGGTACAAATTTAATTTGTGGTCTGTGGGAGGAGCCATTTTGGCGGTGCGTCCTGCCCTGGCTCTTCGAGACACCTGTGTTGGAGTGGGGGTAGCTGATGAAGGAAAATGTTCTCTATGTGGCCTGTGTGTTTTCCGTACTCTGGTTATTATTATTTTTTTGTCTACGTTTTGTTTGCAATGTCCTGTACCCAGATATGCATCTATATATACAGGTAGATGTAGGTATGCACATACTTGTACGTATATATGCATATACTCATTTATTATTTGTTTTATATATATATATATACATATATATATCCATATATATAAACATAATTAAGGGATCAGCAAGCATTTGCTTCACCACATACCGAAGTTCAGAAATAGCAGCTAAAAAAGCTGAG
>NC_142957.1:15065578-15078078 GCF_046866305.1 Octopus bimaculoides | reverse complement strand
TGAGTGTTGAGTGAGCTCCTTAAGTACACAATCACTCCTATGCCCAAACAAAGAATATTTCAGCCAAAACTATGTTTCTTTAATGAAAGTTAACAACAATTGTTCGAACATTATCATTGAGGATTAAAAACACATTTTGAAGTCAAAAGGCCAGTTGGTGTGAATATATGAATTTCTTATTTTGTGAGAAAGAAAATATTTGCAGATATGTGTCTCAGAATTCGTAGCTAATATGATAATTATGTTTATCCAACCATGCCATGTGCATGTGTGTATGTAGGTGTGTGTGTATGTGTGTGTGCACGTGTGTGTGAATGTGTGCAACAGAGTATAAATATATGTGCCAAGCTGTATATATTCTTTTTACCTATGAATTTGTCTATCTGTTGGTTTCAGTTGCCTCTCTATCTATCTGTCTGTTTGTCTGCCTATCAATCAACCCCTCTATCTATCTATCTATCTATCTATCTATCCATCTGTATTTCTGTCTGTCTATCTATCTACCTATCCATCTATTTGTCTATCTATCTGTCCATCTATCTATCTATCTTCGTTGAGCCCTGTGTGGCTAATAAAAGAAATGTATCTACCTATCCATCTACCTGTCTATTTATCTACCTATCCATCTACCTATCCATCTATCTGTCCATCTATCTACCTACCTATCTATCTATCTATCTATCTATCTATATATCTATCTATCTATCTATCTATCTATCTATCCATCTACCTGTCTATCTATCTATCTATCTATCTCTCTATCTACCCACCCATCCATGCATCTATGCGTCAATCTATCTACCGAAACACCTATCTGTTCACGCAGCCTTCTAGCTATTCATACATATCTATGTATATGTGCTCACACATATATGTACATATGCATACATACACACACAACACACAACTCTCTCTCTATACACACACACACACACACACACAAACACAAGCACGCATGCACACACACACACACATCTACAGAAATATCCATACTGATCCTGCACCCCCCCCCCCCTGATACCTACCTACTTTATAAGAGGAATTTATTACACATTCCCCACCACCAGCAACACTAACCCTTCCCTCCACCTGGCCACTAAGCGCAAAAAAACAAAAACTCCCACAAAAAAACTGAAAAAAAGAAAAAAAAAACGAAGGAGATCGACTACTTCCAAGACAGATCAATGTAGGTTACCTTCTTAAGTGTCCTGCCAGTTTCCCTCTCCACCACTGACTTAACATGCATAGGTATACATAAGTGTGTGTGTGTGTGTGTGCGTGTGTATTGACCTGTAACCCTTCTAAAAACACCCCACCCAGTGTCTTTCCACTTATCTTCTTTACTCTGGTCTCATTCACTCCTTGTAAATTCTAAACATAAATGTGCTCACACACACACACACACACACACACACACAAATGATATGGATATATGTTATATATATATATGTATGTATATATATATATATATATATATATATATATATATATATATGGGAGAATATACAAATAATAACAACAGACGAGGACAGGTGGTGTAAATAACAAAAGTATATATTAGTATGACGCTCGGGAATACGGAAAGTCTTTGACGTTTCGAGCTACGCTCTTCAACAGAAAGAATACAGAGACAAGGAGAAAAACACGGAGAAAAAAAAAAAAATATATATATATATATATATATATATATATATATATATATATACCTACACACACATATATATACCTACATATCTATTTACCTATATATCTATTTATCTATCTATCTATCTCTCTCTCTCTCTCTCTATATATATATATATATATATATATATATATATATAAAATATGTGTGTGTGAGTGTGCATGTGTGTGTGAGTGTGCGTGTGTGTGTGTGTATTTATATCTGTACACACAATGATACAATTAACAAGCATGCACATGTATACAATTATGAGCATACATATAAATTATAAAACATATATGTACTTATACAAGTGTGTCAGACATGCACACACACACACACACACACACACACACACACACACACATATATATACATATAATTTTCTAAACAAAAGAAAAGGGTACTAAATACTCCTTTGTAGGGGTAACATGTATTATTTAAAACTGATTTGGTTTCTATGTGACTTCAAGTTTCGCAGGCTCCTAACATTAGCTTCAAAATTCATCCAATGTGAGGACCATGGGCCATACATCCTTTACCCAATTCAGGATCACAACACATAAATACACTGCAACACAACTTCTCTCCCTCAACAGGCCCTGCTATATTTAACGTTGTCCCACTCACCCAAATCCATGACATGTCACGTAACCTTATGGATTGACCCTGCCCCTCTGGCGAATCCCAGACATGTCATGTAATGTTATGGATAGGTTCTGCCCCTTTGGCGAATATCCGACATGTCATGTAATGTTATGGGTTGGGTCTGCCCCTTTGGCAAATATCCGACATGTCATGTAATGTTATGGGTTGGGTCTGCCCCTTTGGCAAATATCCGACATGTCATGTAATGTTATGGGTTGGGTCTGCCCCTTTGGCGAATATCTGACATGTCATGTAATGTTATGGACCCCTTTGGCGAATATCCGACATGTCATGTAATGTTATGGGCCCCTTTGGCGAATATCCGGCATGTCATGTAATGTTATGGGCTCCTTTGGCGAATATCCGACATGTCATGTAATGTTATGGGCCCCTTTGGCGAATATCCGACATGTCATGTAATGCTATGGCTTGGGTCTGCCCCTTTGGCGAATATCCGACATGTCATGTAATGTTATGGGTTGGGTCTGCCCCTTTGGCGAATATCCGACATGTCATGTAATGTTATGGGCCCCTTTGGCGAATATCCGACATGTCATGTAATGCTATGGCTTGGGTCTGCCCCTTTGGCGAATATCCGACATGTCATGTAATGTTATGGGTTAGGTCTGCCCCTCTGGCGAATATCCGACATGTCATGTAATGTTATGGGTTGGGTCTGCCCCTCTGGCGAATATCCGACATGTCATGTAACGTTATGGGTTGGGTCTGCCCCTTTGGCAAATATCCGACATGTCATGTAATGTTATGGGCCCCTTTGGCAAATATCCGACATGTCATGTAATGTTATGAGCCCCTTTGGCGAATATCCGACATGTCATGTAATGTTATGGGCCCCTTTGGCGAATATCCGACATGTCATGTGATGTTATGGGCCCCTTTGGCGAATATCCGACATGTCATGTAATGTTATGGGCCCCTTTGGCGAATATCCGACATGTCATGTAATGTTATGGGTTGGGTCTGCCCCTCTGGCGAATATCCGACATGTCATGTAATGTTATGACTTGGGTCTGTCCCTCTGGCGAATATCCGACATGTCATGTAATGTTATGGGTTGGGTCTGCCCCTCTGGCGAATATCCGACATGTCATGTAATGTTATGGGTTGGGTCTGCCCCTCTGGCGAATATCCGACATGTCATGTAATGTTATGGGTTGGGTCTGACCCTCTGGCGAATATCCGACATGTCATGTAATTTTATGGATAGGTTCTGCCCCTCTGGCGAATCCCCAAAATGTCATGTAAGTGTGTGTGTATGTATGTACTTATGTATGTGTGTGTATGTATGTACTTATGTATGTGTGTGTGTGTGTGTGTCTGTGTGTATCTATTAGCCTCTTCTTTCCAAAGTTATTTCGATCTGTTATTTCGATCTATTGCAGTGCAGTTTGGTCTTTTGTAACTCTCTTCTTCCTCAATAAGTCTTGTTCATCATTTTTGAAATTTGTATAAATTTTACTTCTGTTCAGACCCATGATGCTAGAGTACCGACTAGAAAGAAAAAAAAAACGAACAACCAGCCATGAGACTCGAACTCACATCCCTTCAATTTCCGGTCAAAGTGTGTTATCATTTAATTTACTGACAAATTCTTCTGCAATTTAGAATTTATAATTTCTGCTCTGTAAGGATTTTATTGTATACGTGCTGTTAATTAAGGTTCTAAAGCTTCCATGCCTACTCAAGACATTTGCGCTGTGTGCAGAGATGATTCTATGACCAAAAGAACTGAACAAAAATGGGTTTTATGCTTCAAGTGGTGGAGATTTGAGCTTGCAAATTCTCCATCTTCTGGGCAACCTGCTCAATGCCATGCGGGTCAATAGAACAAGCTCAACCATGAGTATACATGCCAACCAACTAGGGAATCGGTGAGTACAAAGGGAAGTTCTTGTGCTCCTATTGTCCATCAACTTCATGTGTTGGTTGACATCCAAAATGTCAGTGTATGCGGTACACATCCACTGACATTTTGGAACAAAGAGATAAACCGCAGCCCTCCTCTTTTGCCACCAATTTGCTCACTTGACAACATGTTACTCATGGACACAAAATAGAGGTTTCTTTACGCATTGTCATCAGCAATGAAAAATGCTACCTCCATGTCAGCATGTCGTAAAGGTGTTCTGTCGTTTACACCAACATTCCTGGAGCAGGCTGTCTGTTGTTTCCTTAAGCAAGACACTTTATTTCACATTCCTCTAGTTTCACTCAGCTGTAGAAATGAGTTGCGATGTCACTGGTGCCAAGCTGTATCAGCCTTTGCCATTCCCTTCGATGACATTGGTGGCGTGGAGAGGAGGGGCTGGTATGCATGGATGATTGCTGGTCTTCCATAAACAACCTTGCCCGGACTTGTGCCCTGAAGGGTTACTTTATAGGTGCAAGGAGTCTTTTATGTGTCGACACTGTGTATTGTGTTCTTGAGCAAGACACTTTATTCCACATTGCTCCAGTTCACTCAGCCGTAGAAAGCCTTTGCCTTTCCCTTGGATAACATCAGTGACATGGAGAGGAGGGGAGACAAGTATGCATGGGTAACTGCTGGTCTTCCCTAAACAACTTTGCCCGGACTTGTGCCTCGGAGGGGAACTTTTGAGGTGCAATCCCATAGTCATTCAGGACTGAAGGGAGTTGTTACCCTTTATAAATATATATATATATATATATATATATATATATATATATATATATATACATATATATTAGAAGTAGAAAGATTTTTCAACGCATAAGAACAGCATAAAAAGGATAAAATCCTTACAGAGCAGAAAAAAAATCTGTCAGCAACCGGCCATGAGACTTGAACTCACATCCCTTCAAAGTGTGTTATCATTTAATTTACTGACAAATTCTTCTTTAATTCCGAATTTATAATTTCTGCTCTGTAAGGATTTTATTGTATACCTGTTGTTCTATCAGTGTTGAAAAAGAGGGTGAGGAATGGGGAGAAAGAGAGAGAGAGAGAAAGAGAGAGAGAGAGGAAAGAGAGAGAGAGAGAAAGAGAGAGAGAGAGAAAGAGAGAGAGAGAGAGAAAGAGAGAGAGAGAGAAAGAGAGAGAGAGAGAAAGAGAGAGAGAGAGAAAGAGAGAGAGAGAGAGATAGATGGATGGATGGATAGATAGATAGATAGATAGATACACACACACACACACACACACACAATTATACATAGATACATAGAAATACACACAGATGCACACGATGTCCCCCGTACAGGAGCACAATTAGCGCTCTATTAAATAACACCTCATACTTTATTTATATTTAACCAGCATCCCTTTCAAAGTAGTCCCTTAGGGTACTTATACAGCGATCCCAGTGCGTCTACCACGCCTCAAAAAGCACAACGAAGGTTGCCCTTTCTGTGGGCCATCAACCATCCCGAAACGGCGCCCGTTAGGTTCTGCTTTGATTTTTGAGGAAGGTGGAGAAGAGGAGGAAAAGGTGGGAGACGGTCCCTATCTTATCTTCCCCCTTTTACTTGCTTCAGTCACTGGTCTGGGACCAAGCTGGAGCATTGCCTTGAAGAGTTTTTTTTCCAATAAATCGACTCCAGAAATTTCTTTTTTTTTTTTTTTTAAAGCCTATTGGTATCTTTCGCCGAACCGCTAAGTTACGGGGACGCAAACACGCCAGCACTGGTTGCCAAGCGGTGGTAGGGGACAAACACACAGACACATAAAGGTAAGACCCAAGGATCAAAGCATAGGAGGTAAGTAAGCTTCAAGCAGTCCATAGAAGGTATTCAAAAAAGAACTTTCAGGAACAATATTGGTTTATTCACTCAGAAAGGGAAAGACTTCGTCTTGTCGCCCTCTCCCCTCACCATTTTCTCACTAATTATTGTTTTTGTTTTTTAATTTTTTTTGCCAAAAACCCTCGTTTTCGGATAAGGAGATTCGGGAAAATTGCAAAAAATAGGAATTTTAAATTTTTTTGCACCCCTCCTTATTCTACCCCACCACCAATTTTTTTCATTTTTTACTTTTTTTCCATAGCCCTAACCCTAATACCCCAACCTTAACCCTAACCCTAACCTTCAGTAGAAAAATTTTTTGGAAATTTGTTTCAGTATCATAATCTCCGTATTTTTCTGCGTATTTTGAAACAAAAAAATTTCTGTAAAAAGTTAAAAATGAAGAATTTAGGTGGGGGGGAGGGGTAATTTCAAAATGCCGATTTTTGCCCAATTTTTTTGCCCATTTGTATTCTCCGTGTAGAAAAATAAAAAATTAAATAAAAAAAAAGGGATGTTTTTTTTTGTTGGGGGGTGGGTACAAAAGGAAGTCTTGCCCATAAAAAGTTATAAATGTTTCCCATATCAACGTTTGAGAAACTGAAAAAAGTTATTTTATAGGTTCACAGTTAGCAACTGGGGTTGCTAACCAAATTTTGGCAATGGAATAAGCAAAATCCAGGCTAGCATCTATAGCAAAATACATCTAAAGTAAAATTTCTTTGGATGCCTTTAAAATACTGTTATATGTCCCTAATTTACTGTGTGGGCCCCCGAAATTCTTATATGGACTCCGGTTAAGAACACTGATATAGGTAACAAAGAAAAAAAAAACGAACATGCTGTAAGACGAACGAATTGTGTGACAGAGATGGCAGGTTAAAAGAAGGTATGGCAGACGATGGAAAGACATAAGCTAGATGTGAAGTGAAGGTGTACGACATGAGGGAAATGCGTTTGTCCAGATGAGGGTAAAAAGATGTGCAGCATATGATAAGAAGACGAGGAACAGATGTAAGGGGACGGTGCGGTGATGTCATAATGTGAGAGCTAGGTGCAGAGTGAAGGCATTTTAAACAAATTATGGGAAAACGTGATTCAATTGTCAACGAACGACGTACAAGAGACACAACAACGGCAACAACGACGACAACTATAAACGGTATAAACAGACATTTGACAGATGTAGCTGAGATGCCTTCCCCCCCACCCTCTCTTTCTCTCTAAGTTCTTTCTCTTTCTCTGAGAGGGACCGATGACGATGACGGAAAAATGTCAGTTTGATGTTGAGGAGAGATAGACAACAGCTGGTAGGAAGATGTCAGATGCGGAAAAACGAGACACTAGATTAAGATAAAGTAGATGGCAGGTTTATGAAAATACGTGTCTTAGATGACAGAAATATTTATGATATATCACAGCTTCTCAAACGTTTTCTTTAAAAATACCTTCTCCCCCCCCCCTTTTTTTACTAACACTCTTTAAACGCCACTCTTCTTGCTATGATTCACAAAATTCAATACACCACAATTTATGCCTGGTCTGATCGTTGCCAGTGCCGATGGACTGGCTTCTGTGCAGGTGGCCCGTAAAATACACCATTTCGAGCGTGGCCGTCGCCAGTACCGCCCGACTGGTCCTCATGCCGGTGGCACGTAAAAGCACCCACTACACTCTCGGAGTGGTTGGCGTTAGGAAGGGCATCCAGCTGTAGAAACTCTGTCAAATCAGATTGGAGCCTGGCGTCGCCTCCTGGTCCACCAGTCCTCAGTCAAATCGTCCAACCCCTGTTTACGGGCCCATAATAATTTGATATTGATTTGATAAGCATCCCTATGACTCCTCAGAATCTGTCACAGTCCTGTATTATCATACCCTGATACCCCTGTTACTTGTTACTTGTTGAATTCTATAAACAAGAAAAAACCTTCTTGTTTAAATTTTTGAAAGATCCAAGGATAGCTTTCACTGAAATGGTACAATGATGTCGAAATGCCGGTGTCGCAAATTCGTCTTACATCACTGAATCGAATGTGCTGTCACCACGTATTTTCAAAAAGAAGAAACTCTCTGAAGGTGAAGTGTAACAGCAATTAGCATATACGCATTCAAATCTGCCAGATGATGTTGAGAACGAATATCTATAACATTGTTTTGATTCTTGCAGTTCTACATGCTAATACTGATGATGGAGAAATTTTGAAGGAAAATGAAGGTAAAATATGATAAAAATGCCAAAAAGACATCAGCCTGACAGCAACAACAAAAATTACAACCACAAAACAAATATAAAACAGACAGCTGACAGATGGATTTTTAGATACTCTCTCTCTTTCTCTCATGGGCCATGCCTGCAGTCGTCGGCAGTCATGGACCTTCATGCCAAAGTTTGAAAATTCATGATTTTCACTAAAAAAAATAAAAAGCTACTGCAGTGATCTTCCCTGTTGCTTTCTGTCTGTTTATTTACAAGCTTACACAGCTAGGTCCCTGCTTTCCTGAAGTAACTCTCGAAGCCCTGTGTCTCAGGGCTTACCTCGGGAGTGACGTCACGGGGTTAGGTTGGGAGTAAAGTGGTGGTGGAGAGGCGGGGAGTGAGGTTGGTGGCGGGAGGTTGGGTCTCAAGGTAAAGTGTAAGTGGTGAGTGTGGAAGTGGTGAGCGTGGAAGTGGTGAGCGTGGAGGTGGGAGTGGAACTCGGGTCGGGGGGGGGGGGGATCTGATGGATTGAAGTCTGATGAGGTGGTTTGGGTGTCAGGGAGGTTGGGGAGAGAGTCGAAGGAGGTGAGGGTTAGGGAAGGTGATGATGGGAGTGGGGGGCAGGTTCGAAGGAAATGGAAGTTGGGTCGGGTAGGTGGGGCAGAGGTTGAGGAAGGATGTGGGATGGAAGTTGGGGGAGTCAGGGATCTGGGGAGGTGTTGAGGAGGTGGGTGTGAAGTCAGGGTGGGGTGCTGTTTATGACTAAAGTACATGGAACATGGAGAGAAAGTACTGTATATGAGTGTAGGTGGATGCTCTATGCTTCTGCAGACATTCTACACCTCCACCTAGAGATCCACTACATCTCCCACCCCAACACACAGCAGCTACCTCCTCTCCACTCCTTCTCTGCATGCAACCTCCACACCCTCACCCGACTCCATCCCACCCGATACCCTGGTGTCATGCAAATGGCACTTGTGCCGGTGGCACGTAAAAGCACCCCCTACACTCTGTAAAGTGGTTGACATTACGAAGGGCATCCAGCCGTAGAAAACCATACCACACCAGACTGGAGTCTGGTGCAGCCTTCCAGCATGCCAGCCCGGTCAAACCGTCCAACCCATGCCAGCATGGACATTGGACGTTAAATCATGATGATGATATATATAGCCATAGGAGTAGCTCTGTGGTAAGTAGCATGCTTACGAACCACATGGTTCCAGGTTCAACCCCACTGCGTGGCACCTTGGGCAAGTGTCTTCTACTATAGCCTCGGGCCGACCAAAGCCTTGTGAGTGGATTTGGTAGACGGAAATTGAAAGAAGCCCGTCGTATATATGTATATATATATATGTATGTGTGTGTATATGTTTGTGTGTCTGTGTTTGTTCCCCCCCCCCCAACATCGCTTGACAACCAATGCTGGTGTGTTTACGTCCCCGTAACTTAGTGGTTTGGCAAAAGAGACCGATAGAATAAGTACTAGGCTTACAAAGAATACGACCTGGGGTCGATTTGCTCGACAAAAGATGGTGCTCCAGCACGGCCACAGTCAAATGACTGAAACAAGTAAAAGAGTAAAAGAGTATATATATATATATATATATATATATATATATATATATATATATATATATATATATATATATCCATACAGATGTACATACACACATGCACACATACATATATATACATATATATATATATATATATATATATATATATATATATATATATATATATATATATCCATACAGGCGTACACACACACATGCACACATACATATATATACATATATATATATATATATATATATATATATATATATATATATATATATATATATATATATATATCCATACAGATGTACATACACACATGCACATATACATATATATACATATACACATATATATATATATATATATATATATATATATATATATATATATATCCATACAGACGTACACACACACACACACACACATGTATAGTTATGCTTCGGAAGTGTCATTACAACAATAAAACACACAGAATTAAGATGTAATTATGTAATTTGAAGTTAAGTGCGTGAGTGATACATCAGCAATGAAGTAAAAGAGTGTAATGTAAGCACTTTCATAAACCCATTAATTAGTCATTAGAAGTCGACTAATTTATCAGCTAATCCATAATAAAACAGTAGTGTAATACAACCAGCCTGTGTGTCTTATTTGGCAGAATGCTCCACCAAAAGTACAACAGTATCAGTTTCAACACACACAAACACATACACACATATGTGCACATGCATGCACACACACACGCACACATACACACATGCACAGACACATATGCACATGCACACACACATTCATACACACTCATGAACACACACACAGACATGCACATGTGCACATGCTCACACACACTTACATGCATATACACATATGCACACACACATACACAATGCACACACACACAAGCACACACTCATACACACACACACACACACACACATACAAAAACACATTTGTCTGACATGGAATGTCTTCTGCTGAACTAGTTTCCCAGATCTTGTGAAACCTCTTCCAACCATTTAAACATTTATCAAATTTTCACCAGGTTATTTCTAAACAAATTTAGTTTTTTTGCATATACTGATGTTGAAAAATTGCATTCATTTTTTTTTTTTTTTTTAGTTCTCAAAATTTAACTATAAACGAGTTACATCATTGTAGAAAATTTGAAAAAAAAAAAATCTGCTGAAAATTTGAAATACATCAACCAGTTGGAAGAAAATTAAATACGATTTAGTTTTTCTTCCGCTTAGCTACACACATTTTTAAATGCAATTTTCGTCTGTTTAGTCATTAAATGTTCATGGAAGCTGAAACGATAAACGTTGCCCTTTCAAAGCCTTGCCAGGCTCATGGGCCCGGTTTCCCGGTTTCTATGGCGTATGTGTTCTCCCACCCAGCTGGACGGGATGCCAGTCCATCGCAGCATTTACTCAAGAAACAGGAAGAAAGATTGAGCGAAGTCTCATATAAAATGATTTTTTCGTTTTAATCTTGGAATTAAATGGGTTTTGATTTACTGTCAGGTGACTTTTGGCCAATCCTGTATATCTCTTTACTCTTTTACTCTTTTACTCGTTTCAGTCAGTTGACTGCGGCCATGCTGGAGCACCGCCTTTAGTCGAGCAAATCGACCCCAAGACTCATTCTTTGTAAGCCTAGTACTTATTCTATCGGTCTCTTTTTGCCGAAACGCTAAGTTACAGGGACGTAAACATACCACCATCGGTTGTCAAGCGATGTTGGGGGGACAAACACAGACACACAAACACACACACATATATACATATATATATATATATATATATATATATATATATACATATATACGACAGGCTTCTTTCAGTTTCCGTCTACCAAATCCACTCACAAGGCTTTGGTCGACCCAAGGCTATAGTAGAAGACACTTGCCCAAGGTGCCACGCAGTGGGACTGAACCCAGAACCATGTGGTTGGTAAGCAAGCTACTTACCACACAGCCACTCCTGTGCCTATATATATGTGTGTGTGTATCATCATCATTTAATGTCCGCTTTCCGTGCTGGCATGGGCTGGACAGCTTGACAGGGCCTGGCTTGACAGGGCCTGGCTTGACAGGGCCTGGTTTGACAGGGCCTTGACAGATGACACCTTATTAAGAAGAAGGGCATGTTAGATAGCCTAGTTCTATGGTCACAACTGCAATACCTTTGCTTATTGGTCAGCTGTATCAGCATTGACCAGGGGTTAAACAATATCATGCACAAGCCAATGAGAGAATCACTAAGTGGTCGCTGCGTCTGCTTGAAACAACAGCCAAGTCTCCCTCATATCAAACAAGTTATCATCTAAAAAAAAACAGGCAGGACACATTAGACAATGTAGTCCGAGATACACTATGTGTAGGTATAAAAAGTCGGAATAGCCACGGATAGAACCCTTTTAATCTTAGTCTGCAGGGTTCAGACTGACCTGGGGCTAAACAACAACAATAAAAACAAAAAGACGCATTAGATAATGTAGTCCAAGATACTTTATGTCTGAATAAAAGACAGGATGGTCAAGGCTGGAAAGTCATTGATCATAAGTCACCTGGATCAGGACTGACCTGGGGTTAAACAACAACAAAAGGGAAGGACACATTAGATAATGTAGTCCTAGGTACACTGTGTCTGAATAAAAGAAAAGATG
>NC_142957.1:15048078-15050578 GCF_046866305.1 Octopus bimaculoides | reverse complement strand
TAAATAAGTTTTATTTAGCCCCTCTGAGCGTGAGGCATTACTATACAGTTAATGCCCTTATATAAAATTATATATATTTATGGAAAAAAATGATGAGTTTTTTTTCATTATGAGGTTTTTTCATGCTGACTACTTGATAAATTCTTATAAAGATTTTATCCTATATTATATTATAAGTAATTAGAATATATTCAGTGCTGAATATTATTCTGTATAAGCATATATATATATATATATAGAAATGTGCTGTGCGTGAGAAGACCCGGCAAGCCAAGTGAGATCATTGCCAGGGCCCCTGGACTGGCTCTTGTGCGGGTGGCACATAAGATGTACCATCCTGAGCATGACCGTTGCCAGTACCGCCTGACTGGCCTGGTAGGGTTTTCGAGCGAGATCATTGCCAGTGCCCCTGGACTGGCTCTTGTGCGGGTGGCACATAAAAGACACCATTTCGAGCGTGGCCGTTTTCGTACGGGTGACACGTAAAAGCACCCACTACACTCTCTGAGTGGTTGGCGTTAGGAAGGGCATCCAGCTGTAGAAACTCTGCCAAATTAGATTGGAGCCTGGTGTTGCCATCCGGTTTCACCAGTCCTCAGTTAAATCGTCCAACCCATGCTAGCATGGAAAGCGGACGTTAAACAATGATGATGATGATGATATCTATATCGCTCTGTGTAAATATATATATATATATATATATATATATATATATATACACTCTCTGAGTGGTTGGTGTTAGGAAGGGCATCCAGCTGTAGAAACTCTGCCAGATTTAGATTGGAGCCTGGTGTTGCCATCCGGTTTCACCACTCCTCAGTCAAATCATCCAACCCATGCTAGCATGGAAAGCGGACGTTAAACGATGATGATGATATATATGATGGGCTTAAATGTGTACCAGGTATTGATGCTGGCAATTAAAATATTAGCTAAAATATACATCATCATCACAAGACAAAGAAATAGAAAGACTTGCTCAAATGAAGGGAGTTGTATTAGAGGGGACAGTGGCTTTATACCAGGTGCTGAAAGGCTAAAATATGATAGAGACAAGAAAAGGTGCCTTGTTATAAAAGTGAAGATACATGGGCCCCCCCCCCCCACCTCATTATATAAGCGTTGGTGGCAATAACTGGAAAGAAGACAGCGAAGGCGATGAAGTGTCAGAGCATAAAAATTGAGGAATGCGTTACAGATTTATGGTGATAGATATCTATGTACACAATATACATACATGTTTGTGTGTGTGTATCTCTTTCTCTGTCTTTTCTTCATCTCAAATGTCACCAGAGAATTTCTTAGCTATCCCCGCCATGACCTAACAACCTAAAATACATTTTTCAGGGTTTGTCTATGTTTGTATGTCTGTCTGTCTGTCTGTTTCTCTGTCTGTCTGTCTGTCTCTCTTTCCTTTCTTCCTTGTCTCAAATATCGCTTCATCTATTATGATCTATTGTCACCATTGTCACTTTCTTAGCAGAGATATTTTCAAAATCTTCCTATGTCCCAATATATCTTCTCTCTCTCTCTCTCTCTCTCTCTCTCTCTCTCTCTCTCTCTCTCTCTCTCTCTCTCTCTTCTCAAATATCAAAAAACCTTTTTGACATACCTAATATCACCATTATTACTTTACATATATCTGTCTGTATGTCTGTCTATCTATACTTATATGTATATTCCCCACCTCCTGGAGGTTTGTCTCTGTGTGTGTGTGTGTGTGTGTGTGTGTATATATATATGTATATGATTGACCGTTGACTGAACACTATTCAATTTTTTTTCTCCGTGTTTTTCTCCTTGTCTCCGTATTCATTTTGTTGAAGAGCGTAGCTCGAAACGTCAAAGACTTTCCGTATTCCCGAGCGTCATACTAATACATCCTTTTGTTGTTTACACCACCTGTCCTCGTCTGTTGTTGTTTTTTCGTACATTCTCCCATATATATATATATATATATATATATATATATATACACACATACATATCATCATCATCATCATCATCGTCGTCGTTTAATGTCCGCTTTCCATGCTAGCATGGGTTGGACGATTTGACTGAGGACTGGTGAAACCAGATGGCTACACCAGGCTCCAATCTGATTTGGCAGAGTTTCTAACAGCTGGATGCCCTTCCTAACGCCAACCACTCCGTGAGTGTAGCAGGTGCTTTTTACCTCCCACTGGCACAGGGGCCAGTCAGGGGGCTGGCAACAACCACGATCGGTTGGTGCTTTTTACGTGCCACCAGCACAGGGGCCAGAGGAGGCTGGCAGCGGCCACGATCGGTTGGTGCTTTTTACGTGCCACCAACACAGGGGCCAGAGGAGGCTGGCAGCGGCCAAGATCGGTTGGTGCTTTTTACGTGCCACCAGCACAGGGGCCAGAGGAGGCTGGCAGCGGCCACGATCGGTTGGTGCTTTTTACGTGCCACCAACACAGGGGCCAGAGGAGGCTGGCAGCGGCCAAGATCGGTTGGTGCTTTTTACGTGCCACCAGCA
>NC_142957.1:15038078-15043078 GCF_046866305.1 Octopus bimaculoides | reverse complement strand
TTTTTCAAATGCCTCTATCAATCTGATAGTATATACACATAAAACAAAAGAGAGATTTGCCTGCTATTTCTACCAAGTCTAGCTACCATGTAGAGGTCTCCCTCATGACTCATACAATTATATACATATATATATATATATATATATATATATATATATATATATATATACATAAGATATATATATACATAAGATAGCGCGGGCTTATATATATATATATATATATATATATATATAAGCCCGCGCTCTTAACCACTACGCCATATGCCCACGGGCATACTAACTCCAAGATTCTGAGTTCGATTCCAAGCAGTGACCTGAATAATAATAATAATAATAATAATAATAATAATAATAATAATAATAATAATAACAACAATATTGAAAAATACCCTAGGAATGAGAACCCAGGTTCGAAATTTCCCCCAAGACACCTGATGAAGGCTGGAGGGTATATCAGCCGAAACGTTGTGTTAACAACAAACAAGATGAGGACAAATATCCGTCAAATGTAAATAATGTAAATAATGTACATAATTCCTCATCTCTCAAATAAAGAACTGAATTTGCATTATATATGCCATTTAACATGATATAAATAGATCTCAGACACCACTTTTACCAGAGCGTTAGCTAAAAACTGAAACCAAATCTAACAGAAGGAATTTCAAAGAATTTTAAAGAATTCCACATCAATTTTTGCTGCATTTTGTTTACTTTCTTTTCTAATGTGTTTACCACATTTGGTGGCATAAAAGACACACAGACATATTGGATTCACCCCCCCCCCAATTTCAATAGTGTATTTTCAGAAAAATAAAATCGGTTGTGGTGCTGCAAAGTACGTAGTATTTAATAGGGACACATTTGATAATGTAATCTTAGATACACTATGGCTAAGTAAAAGACAGGATGGTCACAACAAAAGCACATTTGGTCACTGATCTGCTAGATCAGCACTGACCCAGGGTTAAACAACAGCAACAAAGTAAGACACATTACATAGTGTAGTCCAAGATACACTATGACTGAATTCAAGAGGGATCCTTGTTTTACATCACAGGACTGCTGGATCTGAGCTGACTTGGGGTCAAACAAGATGGTTTGGCCATGGCTGGAAAGCTTTTAAGCATGTCTCTTTATACGGGTGGCCCTTGGGCTAAACAACATCTACAGGCTGGTCATGGCTGGGATGCTTTTGATTATAAGTGTGATCACTAATGACAGACTTGGGCCTAAACGACAGCAGTAACATGTGAATGACACCATTGGACTACGCCACCAGCACCACCACCACCATCAGGAAATGACACTACTATAACCAACACTACCAACATTACCAAATGAAACAACCACCACCAGCACCATCATCACTACCACCACCACTGCAACAACAACAGCCAGCACCACTAGCAACACCACTGCAACAACAGCATCCAGCACCACTACCACCACCACCTCTGCAACAACAACAACCAGCACCACCACCACTGCAACAACAACAGCCAGCACCACTACCACCACCACTGCAACAACAACAGCCAGCACCACTACCACCACCACTGCAACAACAACAGCCAGCACCACTACCACCACCACCGCAACAACAACATCCAGCACCACTACCACCACCACTGCAACAACAACAGCCAGCACCACTACCACCACCACTGCAACAACAACATCCAGCACCACTACCACCACGACTGCAACAACAACATCCAGCACCACTACCACCACCACTGCAACAACAACAGCCAGCACCACTACCACCACCACTGCAACAACAACAGCCAGCACCACTACCACCACCACTGCAACAACAACATCCAGCACCACTACCACCACCACTGCAACAACAACATCCAGCACCACTACCACCACGACTGCAACAACAACATCCAGCACCA
The DNA here is from genome assembly GCF_046866305.1 of Octopus bimaculoides. Classification (NCBI taxonomy): domain Eukaryota; kingdom Metazoa; phylum Mollusca; class Cephalopoda; order Octopoda; family Octopodidae; genus Octopus; species Octopus bimaculoides. Next base: position 15,041,168 of record NC_142957.1, on the reverse strand, counting down.
CTACCACCACCACTGCAACAACAACAGCCAGCACCACTACCACCACCACTGCAACAACAACAGCCAGCACCACTACCACCACCACTGCAACAACAACAGCCAGCACCACTACCACCACCACTGCAACAACAACATCCAGCACCACTACCACCACCACTGCAACAACAACATCCAGCACCACTACCACCACCACTGCAACAACAATATCCAGCACCACCACCACCACTGCAACAACAACAACCAGCACCACTACCACCACCACTGCAACAACAATATCCAGCACCACTACCACCACGACTGCAACAACAACATCCAGCACCACTACCACCACCACTGCAACAACAACATCCAGCACCACTACCACCACCACTGCAACAACAATATCCAGCACCACCACCACCACTGCAACAACAACAACCAGCACCACTACCACCACCACTGCAACAACAACATCCAGCACCACTACCACCACCACTGCAACAACAACATCCAGCACCACTACCACCACCACTGCAACAACAATATCCAGCACCACCACCACCACTGCAACAACAACAACCAGCACCACTGCAACAACAACAGCCAGCACCACTACCACCACCACTGCAACAACAACAACACTACCACCACCACCACCACCACCACCGCCACCATCAGCTTTCTAAAACACCAGCACCACCACCGACATATGCTACTCCTACCACTACTACAACAATATCACACCACTATACACTGAGATATACTGTCGTGACTAGTTTGCTGCAGAGCTGTGCTGAAAATCCTCATTTGGAGGCCAACTGGAAGTGAAGTAGACCGGAAGTGGTGACCCACTGGCATACAAGCTACTTCCTTTGTTTATCAACAAATCGGAAGATTTCTTGTAAACAAACAGAAAGACCCTCCAGGCACTCATACTCATTTCATAATTTTATGCACACACACACATACATGTGCTATATATACATAAATATATACACAAATGTATACAAACACTTATAGCCATACATGTGTATATGGATATATATATATATATATATATATATATATATATATATATATATATATATATATATTGTTGTACTTGGGGATGGTCATATTGCCAGTTTAGCCAATAAAAACACACGCACTGTATATTTGGTGTTAATTTTTTTTTTTTTTTTTTTTTCAGCTTTATATTACATTAATCTTAATCTTAATCTTATTTCGGCCAGAGTTCTTTCGTCACACTTCTGTGACCTCATCAGTGGTCCTTTGTTTCCTTCTTTCTTATGTGTGTCTCACCTTGCTAACTATCAGCCATTTTGTATTTTGTATTCCTATTGTATGTGTCTACGCATGCGTATATATATATATACACACATATATTTACACATGCACACATATATGTATATACATATATATATTTATATATATGTATGTATGTACACGTGCATAAACATATTTACAAATATATATATATATGTATATGTATGTACACCTATATATATATAGGTATATGTACACTATTTGTATATATGTGCTTATAAATCCACACACATATATATATATGTATATACACACATATTGATATACATACATTTTTAAAGTATATATATACACACACACAGGCAAATTACAGACATGGTCATATATATATATATATATATATATATATATAAAATAAATAAGTACTGGGAGCAACTCATCCAACTAAGACCCTCGAAGTAGTGCCCCAGGATGGCCACAGTCCAAAGACTCAAACAAGAAAAAGTATTATGTGCATGCATATATATATTTGAATTTATACTCTCAAGATAACTCTTGCTGGCTTCACAGCATACCCAACCTAGGGATATAACTCCTAACCTAATCCCCTGGCCCTTTTCTATTTCACCACCTCTTTCACAACAGTTGCTGACCAATAGAGAGCAGTTGCCATGTTCCCTTCCATGTCAGACAACTCTGATGAGCACAAGGTTATATCATCGGATCATTACCTAACACTCCATTGTATTCCTCACATGAAACTGATTGTTAAGATCAGTCGTGATGGATATATACTGCTATACATTTTGGATCATATATAATATATATATATATATATCTTTTATCTTTTACTTGTTTCAGTCACTTGTCTGAGGCCATGCTGGAGCACTGCCTTGAAAACTTAGTTGAATGAATTGAAACCAGTAATTTTTTTTTTTTTAAGAGGTGCTACTTTTTCTGTCAGTCTCTTGCTGAACGTTACGGGGTCATAAACATCACGGGACCATAAACACAGCAACATTGGTTGTCAAGCAATGGTGGGGGTACAAACACAGACACAAAGACACACACATAGATGCGTACATACATACATACATATATATATATATATATATATATATAATAGAGTTATTAATATTTCTAAGTCTCTCTAAAGGAGACTACGGCAGCGGTACTGGAAATTAATAGTTATCGCCAAGCCAACATGGCAGTCCCAAAATTAGGACGAAAGCTGCCGTGAATTAGCTCCAAGAAGCCATCGCCTCTAGCTAGCTATGTGACACACGAAACCTGTGTCCTTTATAACCTTCGAACAGGGGAGGTCAGCAGTGTCCCCCTGCTGGTTTGGCATCTGCAGACTAGACTAGTCCTAATTTTGGGACTGCCATGTTGGCTTGGCGATAACTATTTATATATATATATATATATATATATATATATATATATATATATATATATATATATATATATATGATGGACTCCTTTCAGTTACTGTATACCAAATCCACTTGCAAGGCTTTTAGTTGGGCAGAGGCTGCAGTAGAAGATATTGCTCAAGGTGCCACGCAATGGGACTGAACCCAGAACCATGTGGTTGGTAAGCAAGCTTCTTACCACACCTGTACCTATATATGTATGAATGTATGTATGTGTATATATATATATAAACACACACATATGTGTGTGCAATATATATATATAATATATGTACATATATATGTATATGTATATATATATATATATACACACACATATATATGCATACACACACACACACACACACATATATATGTATATGTATCATATATGTATGCATGTATGTATAAGCACATACACATATGGTGA
>NC_142957.1:15015578-15030578 GCF_046866305.1 Octopus bimaculoides | reverse complement strand
TATGGCAGAGTTATTTTACTAAATTCTTCATTATCTTTCAAAATTAATTATAACAAAAAAAGCAGTATATTTGAACAGAAATATATCCTAGTCATATGATTTAGCTTCCAGATGTTTCCAGCATGTTTGTGTCTTCACCCTTTTCATGCCAACCCTCCTGAGACCACCTCTGGTTTTATAATGTATCCTTCCTCTTTTAAAGTCATCTAAATTAAAACCTTCTGACAACAAAATTTCATGTTAATTTATGTTCCAGACACCGACTTAACAGTCCTTTCTACTAAAGGCACAAGGCCTGAAATTTTGCGGGGGAGGGGACGAGTCAATTACATTGACCCCAGTGTTCCACTGGTACTTCATTCATCAATCCCAAAAGGATGAAAGGCAAAGTCGACCTCAGCGGAATTTGAACTCAAAACGTAAAGAGAGACGAAATACCGTTAAGCGTTTCACTCAGCGTGCTAACGTTTCGTATTTCTTTATTGCCCACAAGGGGCTACACACAGAGGGGACAAACGAGGACAGACAAAGGGATTAAGTCGATTACATCGACCCTAGTGCATAACTGGTACTTAATTTATCAACCCCGAAAGGATGAAAGGAAAAGTCGACCTTGGTGGAATTTGAACTCAGAACGTAACGGCAGACGAAATACCACGAAGCATTTCGCCTGGCACGCTCACGATTCTGCCAGCTCACTGCCTTCCATAGTTACCTTATTACAAGAGAACTAATTAAGTTATGATTTCAAAACTTGAGAATTCAAAACTTGTGACTAACACACACCGAAGATGGGTAACCACCCAGAAACTCGGCTCTGTGTGTATCATGTAAGGCTAGAGATGGGAGCGATGACCTCCCTCGCAAATACTAATCAGACACAAACTGTGTCGTTGGCCGGCTAGAGGCGATATCTTCCTGGGGCTAAAAACAACAGTAGCACCGTCCTCCATAGGACCGCTACATTTAGTCAGCAAAGATATTTTACGATTGAGAGTTCACGTCAGAAAATTTTTATTGCTGTGACAATTTTGGGTAATGATGCAGTTTCCGTTTGCTATATAAATACGTGTGTGTGTGTGTGTGTGTGTGTGTGTATGTATAGGCATGTATGTATGTGTAAATATATACATTTAGTGATGCAAACAGGAAAATAGAACTCTAAACATGAGTACATATAAGCTTTTATTAATTTTAATAAATTTTTGCTGATTATTAACAGATACAGATATACATATATATACATATATACATATATATATATATATATATATATATATATATATATATGTATGTATGTATATGTATATATGTACATGTATATGTGTGTATATATATGTATATATATATATATATGTATATAGGTGCAGGAGTGGCTGCCTGGTAAGAATAGGCACAGGAGTGGCTGTGTGTTAAGATGCTTTCTTCCCAACTACATGGTTCCAGGTTCAATCCCACTGTGTGGCACCTTGGGCAAGTGTTTCTTTTTTTGCTATAGCCTTGAGCCGACAGAAGCTTTATGAGTGGATTTGGTAGACAGAAACTGAAAGAAGCCCATCATATATATATATATATATATATATATATGCATATATATGTATATATATATATATATATATATATATATTGATATATATATATGTAAGTATTTGTGTGTCTGTGCTTGTCCCCCCAACATTGCTTGACAACCGGTGTTGGTGTGTTTACGTCCCCGTAACTTAGTGGTATGGCAAAAGAGACTGATAGAATAAGTACTAGGCTTACAAAGAATAAGTCCTATGGTTGATTTGTTCGACTAAAGGTGGTGCTCCAGCATGGCTGCACTCAAACGACTGAAACCAGTAAAAGAATAAAAGAATATATATGGTCACACGCACACGCTCACATATATATATACACATATATATACTTATACATATGTGTACGAGCATATATATATATATATATATATACTTATATATATATATATATATATATATATATATATATATATATATATACATACATATATATATATATATATATATATATATATATATATATATATATATACATACATATATATATATATATATATATATATATATATATATATATATATATATATATATATATACATACATATATATATATATATATATATATATATATATATATATATATACATACATATATATATATATATATATATATACTCTTTTACTTGTTTCAGTCTTTTTAACTGCGGCCATGCTGGAGCACCGCCTTTATATATATATATATATATATATATACATATACATACATATATATATATATATATATATATATATATATATATATATATATATATATATATATATATATATGTACATATGTAAACACACACACACACACTCACTCACGCACATCCACACACACACACACACACACACACTCATGCACACCCTCCAAAACACCCCACCCCACCCCCACCCCACACACACCGGCACATATAATTAGATATTTCCGGTTAAGTTGGATAATCAGTCCTGATAGGAATTTCCTTGTATTCTTTTTTTTTTTTGTTTTTGTTAAATATTTTTTTCTTTATTTATTTACTCATTTTTTTTTCTGTCACTGGAGCCCCATGAATGAAAAAGTGTCAAACAACAAAACACCAAAAAGATAACTATTAAACATAATTAGTTTTCTTTTGACAAAGTATTATTACGATATGGTACATTAATGATACTTAACACAGATTAATTATTATTAGATTAATTATGTTATTACAACACGGTACGTTAATTATATGTAATGTAGCTTGTGTCATTTTTCTATTTGGTTTGCTAGATTTTTGATGTTGACTGTTGAGTTGAAACAATTTCTGTTTAATCTTGGATGGGTCATTGCACAACTAATAAGCACACACACACTGGTTAAATTTCACTTCATTATTATTTGTTAATTGTTTAACGATTTAACCAATTAACTAATTGATTGTGTTGCTTGATCACTTGGCTAGTCGATCGATCAGTTGTTTGTCAAAGTCTCTCTCATTCACTCTCTCACCAATGTTATGTCTTTTCTCCACCACATCTGTTTTGGTGGAGAGAAGATATCTACATGTTTTGTAATACCAAATTTTATTTGGTTCTTCTTTTGTCCTTCGATTTTCTTTCATTAGAATTAAGATAAACAAGTTGAGTCATTTTACTCAACTTTACAATCGGTCCACCACAAATACTGGAATCGTGAGATCAATAAAAAACCATTAAAAGGCACATAGAATCATGTTACTGTACAATGAATAAGAATAAAATCATATAAAAATCATATTAAAGTATGTACAGTAAATGTTAAGATACACACCATAAAGTAGCGCAGCTTAGTGAACGAAATCATGAAATCAGCTGTGTTGTCTTATCTACCCGATCCACTGACAAGGCTTTGATCAACCCAAGGCTATAGGAGAAGACACTTGCCCTAGGTGCCAACTAGTAGGACTGAACCCTGAACCATGTGGTTGAGAAGGAAGCTTCCTACCACACAGCCAAAACTATACATACATACATGTGTGTTCCTATATGTTCGTTCCGTTGTCTGTAGTTTATTGTTCTAACGTCCTGTACCCTGATATGCATGTATATACACATGTAGATGTAAGTATGTACATATATGTGTGTATACATGTATATATATTCTTTGTATTATTACATTGTTGAACGCACACGTCCTTTTTTGCAAGTAAGTCTACTATTATTCTGACGTGACTATCTTTCTATCTATCTGTCTATCTATCTATCTATCTTTCTCTCTATTTATCTGTCTTCCTCCATCTTTCTATCTATACCTCTGTCCTGGCCTCTACTTCACTGCTATACCCTTCTGTCCCTTCCTCCTTGTTCCACTTCCTCCCTCCACCATCCTCTCTGCTCTCGTGTGACCTGTGGTCAACTTTCTTTTCACTCCAGCCGCTGTGAAGGCAAGACGAACTACTAGCGTTCTACCTCAGATTTGCGTTTGGCCGTACGGCTTTTGAATGTTGTTTTCACTGTCCATTTCTTCCTGTCTTGGTTTGTGTTTGCCACCTTGGAATCCTCTGTGTAGTGGGTTGATCCACTACTCAGGAAGAGACTATTCTAGAGTACGTTCTGTCTTATCTTCGAAACGTCTAGATAGAATAGAGACAGCTGATGAAGGGATATTCCAGGTGGCTTTCCGTTTTCCTATATGTTCGTTCCGTTGTCTGTAGTTTATTGTTCTAACGTCCTGTACCCTGATATGCATGTATATACACATGTAGATGTAAGTATGTACATATATGTGTGTATACATGTATATATATTCTTTGTATTATTACATTGTTGAACGCACACGTCCTTTTTTGCAAGTAAGTCTACTATTATTCTGACGTGACTATCTTTCTATCTATCTGTCTATCTATCTATCTATCTTTCTCTCTATTTATCTGTCTTCCTCCATCTTTCTATCTATACCTCTGTCCTGGCCTCTACTTCACTGCTATACCCTTCTGTCCCTTCCTCCTTGTTCCACTTCCTCCCTCCACCATCCTCTCTGCTCTCGTGTGACCTGTGGTCAACTTTCTTTTCACTCCAGCCGCTGTGAAGGCAAGACGAACTACTAGCGTTCTACCTCAGATTTGCGTTTGGCCGTACGGCTTTTGAATGTTGTTTTCACTGTCCATTTCTTCCTGTCTTGGTTTGTGTTTGCCACCTTGGAATCCTCTGTGTAGTGGGTTGATCCACTACTCAGGAAGAGACTATTCTAGAGTACGTTCTGTCTTATCTTCGAAACGTCTAGATAGAATAGAGACAGCTGATGAAGGGATATTCCATGTGGCTTTCCGTTTTCCTATATGTTCGTTCCGTTGTCTGTAGTTTATTGTTCTAACGTCCTGTACCCTGATATGCATGTATATACACATGTAGATGTAAGTATGTACATATATGTGTGTATACATGTATATATATTCTTTGTATTATTACATTGTTGAACGCACACGTCCTTTTTTGCAAGTAAGTCTACTATATATATATATATATATATATATATATATATATATATATATATATATATATTTATATATATATGTTTGTATATATGTGTGTGTATATATCATCATCATCATCATCATCATCATCGTTTAACGTCCGCTTTCCATGCTAGCATGGGTTGGACGATTTGACTGAGGACTGGTGAAACCGGATGGCAACACCAGGCTCCAATCTAAATTTGGCAGAGTTTCTACAGCTGGATGCCCTTCCTAACGCCAACCACTCAGAGTGTGTAGTAGGTGCTTTTACGTGTCACCTGCACGAAGGCCAGTCAGGCGATACTGGCAACGGCCACGCTCGAAATGGTGTTTTTTATGTACCACCCGCACAAGCCAGTCCAGGGGCACTGGCAACGATCTCGCTCGAAAATCCTACGAAGGCCAGTCAGGCGGTACTGGCAATGGCCACGCTCAAAATGGTGCATCTTATGTGCCACCCGCACAAGAGTCAGTCCAGGGGCACTGGCAACGATCTTACTTGGCTTGCCGGGTCTTCTCACGCACAGCACATTTCCAAAGGTCTCGGTCAGTAGTCATCGCCTCGGTGAGGCCCAATGTACGAAGGTCTTGCCTCACCACCTCAGCCCAGGTCTTCCTGGGCCTACCTCTTCCATGGGTCCTACCTCTTCCACGGATGTATATGTGTATATAATCAGACACATATGCCACATGTATGTTAAGTTTTGTTAAGGAAATACCCTGTTCTATATATTTCAAAAAAAGACATCTTGATATTTAAATCAACTCTTCCTGTTTTACTTACGTGGTTTTTATTTGTCCTGTTGTTTGTGTGTGTTTGTTCGTGTGTGTATGTGTGTGTGTGTGTGTGTGTTTGTGTTTCTTGTCCGTGTGTGCGTGTTTGTTTGTTTGTTTGTTTGTTTGTTTGTTTGTTTGTGTATTGCTTGTGGTGGTTTGTATGATGGCTTATCTTCAGGATATGCGACACTTTGAAAGTTGAAACCAGGATATGAGAGATTAGCTAATCTCAGGAAGAGAGAGAGAGAAACAGACAGACAGACAGACAAAAACCAGACATATATATATTATATATATATATATATATATGCATATAGAAAGATAGAGAGAGAGAAAGACAGACAGAGAGAGAAAGTGATGAAAGATAAATTAATAGAAAGACAAACAGACAGACAGACTGACATAAAGATAGATAGATAGATAGATAGACAGACAGATAGATAGATAGATAGATAGATAGATAGATAGATAGATAGATAGATAGATAGATAGATAGAAAGGTAGACAGACAGGCAGACGGACAGACAGGCAGTCAGGTCGAAAGACAGACAGGCAGTCAGGTCGAAAGACAGACAGGCATACAGACATATAGATAGATAGATAGATAGATAGATAGATAGATAGATAGATAGATAGATAGATAGGTAGATTGTGACAATGAAAGAAAGAGGAAAAGAACAAGAAAGGACAAAGAAAAGGAGAGAAAGAAAGAGAAAGAAAGAGAAAGAAAGAGAAAGATAGAGACAGAGAGAGAAAGAAAGAGAAGAACACTTAACATCTCAAATTTCATCACCATACCATCAAACCAAATATCCTCACACCTCAAATCACAATACCATTGAACCAAAAGCCTTCACACATCAAATCACCATACCATCATACCTTTATGCCACTAAGCCCTCATACACCGAAACCATTACCTTACCATGCCAGCAAACCATCATAACTTCATACCACCAAAGACCCACACCGTCAAACTGCCATACCATCAAACCATCACAGCAACATGTTATAAAACCAAACCATCTCACCACCATACCATCAATCAGGTTGCATTTTGGAAACTGCCACAGCTTAACAGAGAACGAAGGCCATTTAACTGCAGAGACAGAACACGAAATTAAGGTTTTACCAAAGTTAATTGGGGAAGAGATTCCTGGCGTTCCATCGTAAGACAGACACATCTTGGTTGTGGCTGCTTAAGACATAAGTGCATTTGTGACTTTTGTGTTTTTTTAGACAATTTACTATGGTATTAGGTTGGTTTTGTTTCAGCAAATGTAAATAACAATCAGTGTGTTTCGCAGAGGAGGTCCTGTTCTTTAAGGGGATAAAATGAGTTCCTGATTCTTGTCTTTGTTTTTATTTTTTTGTGGTGGTGGTGGTGGTGGTGGTGGTGGTGGCAGAAAAGTACAAAGAATCAGGGAACATATATATATATATATATATATATATATATATATATATATATATATATATATGTGTGTGTGTGTGTGTGTGTGTGTGTGTGTGTGTGTGTGTGTGTATATAATGTATGTATATATACACACAAGACTGCATTGTAATGGAATAAATACGGCAATAGGTATGTAGGTATGTATACATACATGTGTATGTGTGTGGGTGTATAATATATATATATATATATATATATATATATGTATGTATGTATGTATATGTATATATGAGACAGATACTTAATGTGAGTATATATAGGTTAAGTGTGTATATGCATCATGTGTATAATATGTTGGGTATATATGTTTATATATATATATATATATATATATATATATATATATAAGAATACATGTATATATATCTGTATATATATGTGTGTATATATGTATATATATTTATATATATATATGCACACGCACGTCTACATATACATGTGTGTGTGTATGTACATATATATATGTATATATACACACACACACATATGTGTATGTAGGTGTGTACATATGTGTGTATATGTATCTAGAAATATGTACATACACACACACATGCACACGTGTATTTGTGTGTGTGTGTGTGTGTGTGTGTGTGTGTGAGTTATGTAAAAAGATCTCCCCATATTACCAGGATGTTGTAAGAAGTGGATACCAAAAGAAGAAGGAGGGAGGATGAAGGTAGAGGGGGGGGAGGAAGGAGGAGGTGAGAGGATACGCAATGCAGCGTGGGAAACCATTCCATGTGATATTCTCAAGTGGGTGGCTGGACGGTGGAGACAGGGGGGTGGGCAGGGGCAGGGTGCCAAGCAGGGTGTGGCGTTGTAACTGGCTCTGTTGACCATTGTTGATCTTTGAGCCAGATTAACAATTAACCAATGCAGCACCCACCTCGGTGTTGTGATACCATCATACCGCCATACCGCTGAAACTGTTCTACCGTGAAATCGCTACACTTATTGCACAACCATGTTTTTAATTCACCACGCCATCACCTAGTTTATCTACCATACAATTAAAATATGGCATACCATCATAAGAGCAGGTGTGGCTGTGTAGTAAGAAGCTTGCTTCCCAACCTCATAGTTCCAGGTTCATTCCCACTGCTTGGCACCTTGGGCAAGTGTCCTCTACGAAAGCCTTGGGCTGACCAAAGCCTTGTAAGATTTGGTAGGCAGAAACTGAAAAATGCCCATCATATATATATATATATATATATATATATATATATATATAAGAGGCATGCTTCCTAACCATATGGTTCCAGGTTCAGTCCCACTGCATGGCACCTTGGGCAAGTGTCTTCTACTGTAGCCTCATGCCAACCTGCCAACCAAAGGCTTGTGAGTGGATTTGGTAGACAGAAACTGAAAGAAGCCCGTCATATATATATATATATATATAGATAGATAGATAGATAGATAGATAGATAGATAGATAGATATAGATATATTGATAAATATATATACATACATACATATATATATATATATAAAATAGGAAATCCAAAATAATGAAGAACAAACACAAAAGAACAACAACATGAGGACGTGGTACATGTAAAGTATTAGCAGACGCTTAGGGAAGGAAAGAAAGGTGGTTTTACATTTCGAGCAAAGCTCTTCTTCAGAAACAGGAGACAGAGGAAAGTCCAAGAGAAAAGGGAGATGGAGGTTTTGGCATTTGGTGCAAATTGCTGGCTTCAGTTTGTTGTCCAGCAAAGCATTGTAACAGGTACTGTTGATTGTACACCTTGGCCAAACCAATATTAACAAATCACTGTACCACCAAACCATCATGCCACCCTAAGCAAGGGCCACTTTACGTGGTCTGTTGACCTGCTAGAAGCAGCAGCCAAATTTCGCTCAGATGACAACCTACTATCTTATAATACAAAGACATTAACACAGTGGTTTGTAGTCTTCAAGGTACAATGCCTGATAAAAAAAATCTAGGACAATTATGGATTAATTACAAGGATTAAAGTTGAAGTTGAGAAAAAGTTAGCTAACAGGGAGGACGGAAGCCATTTGAAAATTGGAAAAGAATTACCTTTTGGTATTACAGTAATCCCACGCCATATTGCGGTTCACCTATCACGGTTCATTATTTAAGCTTACACCAATTCGTCCATGGTGTTGTTTTGCATCTATAATAAAATAAATATATACAAATTATAAAAATAATTTTAAAAATATACAGTACAGTGCTGCTTCTACTTCGGGGATTTTCACCTGTCGCAGAGGGCTTTGGAACATAATTCCCTTGATAGTCGAGGGGTCACTGTACTTTAAATTCAGTTTAAATAAAAAAAAACTTGTAAGTTCACAAATTTTTGGAGTTCCTTTAACATTTGAATTTTTAACTGTTAGCATATAAGAAATTCTCATCCAGGCCTGATCCCAATGCTGGATGTTCAAGAACCAAATGAAGAGCATATTTCCAATCCCGGGATCATTCTGATTCCAAAAAGGTATAATATGTCTCTGTAGAGCAAATGTAGACTGAGATACAGGGGTCTGGCCAGACAGCCGGACAGCCGGACAGACAGACAGTATTTCGCATTTATTATAATAGATAAGAGATTAAAGATATAAGATTAAAGATATATGCGATGCACTTCTTTCAATTTCTATCAACCGAAACCTGTCGCAAGGCTTTGGTGTGACATGCAGTGGAACTGAATCCAGAAGCATACAGTCGGGAGGCACGCTTCTTACCACACAGTCATGCCTGCATTTAAATCTATGGAAGTATAAAATGTTTGCAGTTTGAATTATAGTGTTTATGTCCTTCCATACTGCAAAGCTGACAGCAGTAATCCCACAGGACTCGTGTTCTGCTGGCAAAATTTTGCTTTCAATTATCATTATTGACAGCAATAAAACACAATTTTATATATTTATTTTCCTATTTTGTGGTGGTGGCGGTGGCGGTGGTGATGGTGGTGGTGGTGGTGGTGGGGTTTATCAAAACAGGAATTTGTGCTCTGAAAAGATAAGATGTGTATGTGTGTGTGTGTGTGTGTGTGTGTGTACATCCATCCTTAGATACATACATATATGTATATATATGTGTTTGCATGTATATATATATATATATATATATATATACAAACACACAATATATTTGCATATATATCATCATCATCATCATCAGCGTTTAACGTCCGCTTTCCATGCTAGCATGGGTTGGACGATTTGACTGAGGACTGGTGAAACCGGATGGCAACACCAGGCTCCAGTCTGATTTGGCAGAGTTTCTACAGCTGGATGCCCTTCCTAACGCCAACCACTCAGAGAGTGTAGTGGGTGCTTTTACGTGTCACCCGCACGAAAACGGCCACGCTCGAAATGGTGTCTTTTATGTGCCACCCGCACAAGCCAGTCCAGGGGCACTGGCAACGATCTCGCTCGAAAATCCTACAGGAGCCAGTCAGGCGGTACTGGCAACGGCCACGCTCAAAATGGTGCATCTCATGTGCCACCCGCACAAGAACCAGTCCAGGGGCACTGGCAACGATCTTACTTGGCTTGCCGGGTCTTCTCACGCACAGCACATTTCCAAAGGTCTCGGTCAGTAGTCATCGCCTCGGTGAGGCCCAATGTACGAAGGTCTTGCCTCACCACCTCAGCCCAGGTCTTCCTGGGCCTACCTCTTCCAAGGGTTCCCTCAACTGTTAGGGTGTGGCACTTTTTCACGCAGCTATCCTCCTCCATTCTCACCACATGTCCATACCAGCGCAATCGTCTCTCTTGCACGCCACAACTGATGCTTCTAATGTTCAGCTTTTCTCTCAAGATACTTACACTCTGATGGGTATTCACATTGACATTACACATCCAACGGAGCATACTGGCTTCATTCCTTGCGAGCTTACGTATGTCCTCAGCAGTTACAGCCCATGTTTCACTGCCATGTAGCATGGTTGTTCGTACGCATGCGTCATACAGTCTGCCTTTTACTCTGAGTGAGAGTCCCTTTGTCGCCAGCAGGGGTAAGAGCTCTCTAAACTTTGCCCAGGCTATTCTTATTCTAGCAGCTACACTTTCAGCGCACCCACCCCCACTACTAACTTGGTCGCCCAGATAGTGGAAGCTATCGACTACCTCTAGTTTTTCACCCTGGAATGAGATAGAAGTTGTTTCCTGTTTGTTTGCAGTCTTTATTGCACCTGAACATCTGCCACAAACAAAAACTAACTTGCTAGTTAACCTGCCTTTGATGTTGCTGCACCTCTTATGTGTCCATAGCTTGCACCGGGTACATCTTATAGAGTTACTACCTACTCCTTTTCTACATACTGAGCAGGGCCATCTACCTGAAGGGGTTTGTGTTTTATCTACCTTCCTACTTATTAGGATTTTGGTTTTAGCTAGGTTGACTCTAAGGCCCTTCAATTCTAGACCTTGCTTCCACACCTGAAACTTCTCCTCTAGTTCTGATAGTGACTCCGCAATTGGGGCAAGGTCATCAGCATAGAGGAGCTCCCAGGGGCAACCTGTCTTGAACTCCTCTGTGATTGCCTGGAGGACTATGGTAAATAAGAGGGGGCTGAGGACGGAACCTTGGTGGACCCCTACCTCTACCCGGAATTCATTGCTGTACTCATTTCCAACCCTCACCTTACTGGCAGCATCTCTGTACATGGCTCGCACAGCTCTCACTAACCATTCTTCTATCCCAAGTTTCCTCATTGACCACCAGATAAGGGATCGGGGGACCCTGTCAAAGGCTTTCTCCATGTCAACGAAAGCCAGGTACAGAGGTTTATCCTTAGCTAGGTATTTCTCCTGCAACTGTCTCACTAGAAATAAGGCATCAGTAGTGCTTTTACCTGGCACGAACCCAAACTGCATCTCATCTATATATATATATATATATATATATATATACACATACACTTAGATTTATACATATAGACACACACACACACACACACACATATATACATATGTGTGGGAGTGGACTTACGTGTGCGTGTGTATATATATATATATATATATATATATATATATATATTATATACATATATATGGTGGCACATAAAAGACACCATTTCGAGCGTGGCCGTTTTCGTGCGGGTGACACGTAAAAGCACCCACTACACTCTCTGAGTGGTTGGCGTTAGGAAGGGCATCCAGCTGTAGAAACTCTGCCAAATTAGATTGGAGCCTGGTGTAGCCATCCGGTTGCACCAGTCCTCAGTCAAATCGTCCAACCCATGCTAGCATGGAAAGCGGACGTTTAAACGATGATGATATATGATGTCAAAATAATTTATGTCCCATGAAATGACAAACAAATTTATTAAAGTTTATGAATTTCCTGAAAATATTAAATGCTGTGCATCAATCTGTTAAGATTTTGATTAACTAAACCAAAAAAAAAAAAAAAAAAGAAAAAGACCCACAATTTCTTAAAATGAAAATATGACTTTCTACTAAAGCTGATTTTACAGTAGATGTACTTTTATAATTGATACCAATAGTTCAAAGGCCACTTTTAAATTCCATTTTTGTTTAGCTTATATGAAGATTTATAATGTATTTTGGATTTAGACTAATTATAATAAAACTGATTAAGCACAACTTTTTCTGCACATTGTAATACTAATGAAAAGTTAGTGTGTGTTATATGCAAGAGATTTTTTGATGGGAATTCATTGATCTTAGTTTGTGATATGCATTATGCATGATTGTACATTATAAACATAGTGTGTATATATATATATATATATGTATGTAGGTGTGTGCGTTTGAATGTATGTATGTGTGTGTGTGTGTATAAATGTATATACATGTGTATAACGTGTGTATGTCATCACTGTCATCATCGTCTAGTGTCCGTTTTCCATGCTGTTATCGGTGGGATGGTTTGACTGGAGCCTATGAACCAGAGGACTGCATCAAGCTCCAATGTATATTGGCATAGTTTCTACAATTGAATCATCATCATCATCATCATCATCATTTAACGTCTGCTTTCCACGCTGGCATGGGTCAGACGGTTTGACAGGAGCTGGCTAAGCTCCCTTTCTAATGCCAACCACTTCCCAGAGTGTACTAAGTACTTTTTATGTAGCACCAGCACTAGTGAAATGAAGTGCTTTGTTCAAGGACGCAACACATCAACCTGGCCCCGGAATCGAAACCGCAGCCTTAGGATCATGAGTCCAGCGCTCTAACCACCAAGCCATGCGCCTCCATTATGCATATGTATATACTCACATATACACACAGTCACTCAACAGGTGGTTGTAGGATGGAGGGGGGGTCTGGTTTAGAAGGGGGTTACTGACAGAGGGAGAGTGGATGGGTGTCTGACAAATATTTGAAAGGGGGAAAAAAAAAGAAAACCAGAAAAGGAGACGAAAGAAAGAGGAGGAGGAGGAAGGGGAGGGAGGGAGGGAGGAAGACAGAAGCCAACAACAAAATATCAATGAACATACAAACATATAAACATGCAAACATATAAACAAGCCAGGAATGAAGGAAAGAGGAGGTGGGGGAGTGGGGAGGGGGCGTTAAGAGGGGGAAAAGGGTGAATGAATGCAGGAAGGAAGAGAAGGAAAAAAAAGAAGAAAAAGAAAAAAAGAGGGAGAGGAAGGAAGGAAGGAAGGAAGTGTGATTCAGAAGGGGCTTCATTACATAACGATATCAGATGCAACAGAAAGGTGTTATGTATGTGTGTGTGTGTGTATGTATGTTTTTTTTTTATCATAATGTATTGGTTTTGCAGGTTCGTGGTGGTGGTGGTGGTGGTGGGGTTACAGTGGATGGGGTGGCGGTCAAGGACATGTTTAAATGTTAGGGGAGGAGATTAGTAAAACTAATCAATATGCTTGTGTATGTGCATGTAATATGTGTGTGTGTGTGTGTATACATACATGTATGCGCATATATATATATATATATATATATATATATATATATATATATATATATATATATATATATATATATATATAGGCGCAGGAGTGGCTGTGTGGTAAGTAGCTTGCTTACCAACCACATGGTTCTCGGTTCAGTCCCACTGCGTGGCACCTTGTCTTCTACTATAGCCTCGGGCCGACCAAAGCCTTGTGAGTGGATTTGGTAGACGGAAACTGAAAGAAGCCCGCCGTATATATGTATATATGTATGTGTGTTTGTGTGTCTGTGTTTGTCCCCCCACCATCGCTTGACAACCGATGCTGGTGTGTTTACATCCCCGTAACTTAGCGGTTCAGCAAAAGAGACCAATAGAATAAGTACTAGGCTTACAAAGAATATGTCCTGGGGTCGATTTCCTCGACTAAAGGCGGTGCTCCAGCATGGCCGCAGTCAAATGACTGAAACAAGTAAAAGAGTAAAAGAGTATATATGTATGTATGTACATGTACATATATCGTATGTGTGGTAAGAAGCTTGCTTCCCAACCATATGGTTCCAGGTTCAATCCTACTGTGTGACACCTTGAGCAAGTGTCTTCTATTATAACCTCCAGCTGACCAAAGACTTGTGAGTGGATTTGGTAGATGGAAACTGAAGGAAGCCTGTTGTATATATATATATATATATCATCATCATCATCATCATCATCATCGTTTAACGTCCGCTTTCCATGCTAGCATGGGTTGGACGACTTGGCTGAGGACTGGTGAAACCGGATGGCAACACCAGGCTCCAATCTAATTTGGCAGAGTTTCTACAGCTGGATGCCCTTCCTAACGCCACAGTATCTATAAATAACTAAATGAGTGGAAATCAAACC